>NC_046172.1:114339013-114455011 GCF_011064425.1 Rattus rattus
TTTAGTCATAAGGGAAATGCAAATCAAAACAACCCTGAGATTTCACCTCACACCAGTGAGAATGGCTAAGATCAAAAACTCAGGTGACAGCAAATGCTGGCCAGGATGCAGAAAGAGTGAACCTCCTCATTGCTGGTGGGATTGCAGACTGGTACAACCATTCTGGAAATCAGTCGGGAGGTTCCTCAGAAAATTGGACATTGAACTACCTGAGGATCCAGCTATATACCTCTCTTGGGCATATAGCCAAAAGATGCCCCAACATATAAAAAAGACACGTGCTCCACTATGTTCATAGCAGCCTTATTTATAATAGGCAGAAGCTGGAAAGAACCCAGATGCCCTTCAACAGAGGAATGGATACAGAATATGTGGTACATCTACACAATGGAATATTACTCAGCTATCAAAAACAACGAGTTTATGAAATTCGTAGGCAAATGGTTGGAACTGGAAAATATCATCCTGAGTGAGCTAACCCAATCACAGAAAGACATACATGGTATCCACTCATTGATAAGTGGCTATTAGTGCAGATGCTTGTATTTCCCTAGATGCACAGAATACATGAAACCAAGATGGATGATCAAAATGAATGCTTCACTCCTTCTTTAAAGGGGAACAAGAATACCCTTGGCAGGGAATAGAGAGGCAAAAGATTAAAACACAGACAGAAGGAACACCCATTCAGAGCCTGCCCCATATGTGGCCCATACATATACAGCCACCCAATTAGACAAGGTGGATGAAGCAAAGAAGTGCAGGCCGACAGGAGCCGGATGTAGATCTCTCCTGAGAGACACAGCCAGAATACAGCAAATACAGAGGCGAATGCCAGCAGCAAACCACTGAACTGAGAATAGGACCCCCGTTGAAGGAATCAGAGAAAGAACTGGAAGAGCTTGAAGGGGCTCGAGACCCCTTATTAACAATAATGCCAAGCAACTAGAGCTTCCAGAGACTAAGCCACTACCTAAAAACTATACATGAACTGACCCTGGACTCTGACCTCATAGGTAGCAATGAATATCCTAGTAAGATCACCAGTGGAAGGGGAAGACCTGGGTCCTGCTAAGACTGAACCCCCAGTGAACTAGATTGTTGGGGGGAGGGCAGCAATGGGGGGAGGATGGGGAGGGGAACACCCATAAGGAAGGGGAGGGGGGAGGGGGATGTTTGCCCGGAAACCGGGAAAGGGAATAACACTCGAAATGTATATAAGAAATACTCAAGTTAATAAAAAGAAAAAAAAAAAAAAGAGGCAAGCTACACCCTAGAAGAAGCAAGAAACTAATCATCTTGGCAACAAAACAAAGAAAAGAAAAGCACACAAACATAACCTCACATCCAAATATGAATATAACAGGAAGCAATAATCACTATTGCTTAAAATCTCTCAACATCAATGGTCTCAACTCCCCAATAAAAAGGCATAGATTAACAAACTGGATACTCAATGAGGACCCTGCATTCTGCTGCCTACAGGAAACACACCTCAGGGACAAAGACAGACACTACCTCAGAGTGAAAGGCTGGCAAACAACTTTCCAAGCAAATGGTCTGAAGAAGCAAGCTGGAGTAGCCATTCTAATATCAAATAAAATCGATTTTCAACTAAAAGTCATCAAAAAAGATAAGGAAGGACACTTCATATTCATCAAAGGGAAAATCCACCAAGATGAACTCTCAACCCTAAATATCTCTGCTCCAAATACAAGGGCACCTACATACATAAAAGAAACCTTACTAAAGCTCAAAACACACATTGCACCTCACACAATAATAATAGGAGATTTCAACACCCCACTCTCATCAATGGACAGATCATGGAAACAGAAATTAAACAGAGACATAGATAGACTAAGAGATGTCATGAACCAAATAGACTTAACAGATATTTGTAGAACATTCTATCCTAAAGCAAAAGGATATACATTCTTCTCAGCACTTTCTCATGGTACTTTCTCCAAAATTGACCATATAATTGGTCAAAAAACAGGCCTCAACAGATACAGAAAGGTAGAAATAATCCCATGCTTCCTATCAGACCACCACGGCCTAAAGCTGGTCTTCAATAACAATAAGGGAAGAACGCCCACATTTACGTGGAAGTTGAACAATGCTCTACTCAACGATAACCTGGTCAAGGAAGAAATAAAGAAAGAAATTAAAGACTCCTTAGAATTTAATGAAAATGAAGGTACAACATAGCCAAACTTATGGGACACAATGAAAGCTGTGCTAAGAGGAAAACTCATAGCTCTGAGTGCCTGCAGAAAGAAACAGGAGAGAGCATATGTCACCAGCCTGACAGCACACCTAAAAGCTCTAGAACAAAAAGAAGTAAATACACTCAGGAGGAGTAGAAGGCAGGAAATAATCAAACTCAGAGCTGAAACCAACCAAGTAGAAACAAAAAGGACCATAGAAAGAATCAACAGGAGCAAAAGTTGGTTCTCTGAGAAAAATCAACAAGATAGATAAACCCTTAGCCAGACTAACGAGAGGACACAGAGAGTGTGTCCAAATTAACAAAATCAGAAATGAAAAGGGAGACATAACTACAGAATCAGAGGAATTTCAAAAAATCAGCAGATCCTACTACAAAAGCCTATATTCAACAAAACTTGAAAATCTGCAGGAAATGGACAATTTCCTAGACAGATACCAGGTACTGAAGTTAAATCTGGAACAGATAAACCATTTAAACAACCCCATAACTCCTAAGGAAATAGAAGCAGTCATTAAAGGTCTCCCAACCAAAAAGAGCCCAGGTTCAGACAGGTTTAGTGCAGAATTCTATCAGACCTTCATAGAAGACCTCACACCAATACTACCCAAACTATTCCACAAAATTGAAACAGATGGAGCACGACCGAATTCCTTCTATGAAGCCACAATTACTCTTATACCTAAACCACACAAAGACCCAACAAAGAATGAGAACTTCAGACCAATTTCCCTTATGAATATCGACGCAAAAATACTCAATAAAATTCTGGCAAACCGAATCCAAGAGCACATCAAAACAATCATCTACCATGATCATGTAAGCTTCATCCCAGGCAAGCAGGGATGGTTTAATACACAGAAAACCATCAACATGATCCATTATATGAAGAAACTTAAAGAACCAAACCACATGATCATTTCATCAGATGCTGAGAAAGCATTTGACAAAATACAACACCCCTTCATGATAAAAGTCCTGGAAAGAATAGGAATTCAAGGCCCATACCTAAACATAATAAAAGCCATATACAGCAAACCAGTTGCTAACATTAAACTAAATGGAGAGAACCTTGAAGCAATCCCACTAAAATCAGACAGTAGACAAGGCTGCCCACTCTCTCCCTACTTACTCAATATAGTTCTTGAAGTTCTAGCCAGAGCAATCAGACAACAAAAGGAGATCAAGGGGATACAGATTGGAAAAGAAGAAATCCAAATATCACTATTTGCAGATGATATGATAGCATATTTAAGTGATCCCAAACGTTCCACCAGAGAACTACTAAAGCTGATAAACAACTTCAGCAAAGTGGCTGGGTATAAAGTTAACTCAAGTTACACAAAAGAGAAACAAGCCGAGAAAGAAATTAAGGAAAGGCCACCCTACATAATAGTCCCAAATAATATAAAATACCTAGGTGTGACTTGAACCAAACAAGTGAAAGCTCTGTACAATAAGAACTTCAAACCTCTGAGGAAAGAAATTGAAGAAGTTCTCAGAAGATGGAAAGATCTCCCATGTTCATGGATTGGCAGGATTAATATAGGAAAAATGGCCATTTTACCAAAAGCAATCTACAGATTCAATGCAATCCCTATCAAAATACCAATCCAATTCTTCAAAGAGTTAGACAGAACAATTTGCAAATTCCTCTGGAACAACAAAAAACCCAGGATAGCTAAAACTATCCTCAACAATAAAAGGACTTCAGGGGGAATCACTATCCCTGAACTCAAGCAGTATTACAGAGCAATAGTGATAAAAAAAAAAAACAAAACAAAAAAAAAACAACTGCATGGTATTGGTACAGAGACAGACAGATAGACCAATGGAATAGAATTGAAGACCTAGAAATGAACCCACACACCTATGGTCACTTGATTTTTGACAAAGGAGCCAAAACCATCCAATGGAAAAAAGATAGCATTTTCAGCAAATGGTGCTGGTTCAACTGAGGTCAACATGTAGAAGAATGCAGATCGATCCATGCTTATCACCCTGTACAAAGCTTAAGTCCAAGTGGTTCAAGAACCTCCACATCAAACCAGATACACTCAAACTAATAGAAGAAAAACTAGGGAAGCATCTGGAACACATGGGCACTGGAAAAAATTTCCTGAACAAAACACCAATGGCTTATGCTCTAAGATCAAGAATCGACAAATGGGATCTCATCAAACTGCAAAGCTTCTGTAAGGCAAAGGACACTGTGGTTAGGACAAAACAGCAACCAACAGATTGGGAAAAGATCTTTACCAATCCTACAACAGATAGAGGCCTTATATCCAAAATATACAAAGAACTCAAGAAGTTAGACCGCAGGGAAACAAATAACCCTATTAAAAAATGGGGTTCAAAGCTAAACAAAGAATTCACAGCTGAGGAATGCCGAATGGCTGAGAAACACCTAAAGAAATGTTCAACACCTTTAGTCATAAGGGAAATGCAAATCAAAACAACCCTGAGATTTCACCTCACACCAGTGAGAATGGCTAAGATCAAAAACTCAGGTGACAGCAAATGCTGGCCAGGATGTGCAGAAAGAGGAACACTCCTCCATTGCTGGTGGGATTGCAGACTGGTACAACCATTCTGGAAATCAGTCGGGAGGTTCCTCAGAAAATTGGACATTGAACTACCTGAGGATCCAGCTATACCTCTCTTGGGCATATAGCCAAAAGATGCCCCAACATATAAAAAAGACACGTGCTCCACTATGTTCATAGCAGCCTTATTTATAATAGGCAGAAGCTGGAAAGAACCCAGATGCCCTTCAACAGAGGAATGGATACAGAATATGTGGTACATCTTCACAATGGAATATTACTCAGCTATCAAAAACAACGAGTTTATGAAATTCGTAGGCAAATGGTTGGAACTGGAAAATATCATCCTGAGTGAGCTAACCCAATCACAGAAAGACATACATGGTATCCACTCATTGATAAGTGGCTATTAGTGCAGATGCTTGTATTTCCCTAGATGCACAGAATACATGAAACTCAAGATGGATGATCAAAATGTGAATGCTTCACTCCTTCTTTAAAAGGGGAACAAGAATACCCTTGGCAGGGAATAGAGAGGCAAAGATTAAAACACAGACAGAAGGAACACCCATTCAGAGCCTGCCCCATATGTGGCCCATACATATACAGCCACCCAATTAGACAAGGTGGATGAAGCAAAGAAGTGCAGGCCGACAGGAGCCGGATGTAGATCTCTCCTGAGAGACACAGCCAGAATACAACAAATACAGAGGCGAATGCCAGCAGCAAACCACTGAACTGAGAACGGGACCCCCGTTGAAGGAATCAGAGAAAGGACTGGAAGAGCTTGAAGGGGCTCGAGACCCCATATGAACAACAATGCCAAGCAACCACAGCTTCCAGGGACTAAGCCACAACCTAAAGACAATACATGAACTGACCCTGGACTCTGACCTCATAGGTAGCAATGAATATCCTAGTAAGATCACCAGTGGAAGGGGAAGACCTGGTCCTGCTAAGACTGAACCCCAGTGAAGGTGATTGTTGGGGAGGGCAGCAATGGTGGAACTTACTCTGTAGACCAGGGCATCCTCAAACTTAGAGAAATGAACTTGCCTCTGCCTCCCGAGGTCGAGGATCAAAAGTGCACAAGACCACTGCCTGGAAATTTTTAAAAAGAAAAAGAGTACCAAAGCAAGTACAAAAATCAGATAAAGCTCTTTGTACAATGAGGTTTGAGACCAAGAAACCTCAAGGTTGAAAAATGCATTAGCATCATGGTAAATCTTCCCAGGAATACTCACTGACCATAGTACAGTCTCCCAAGTGCTTCTCTGTTCTGGAAATGGCCCTCATTACTTACCGGGAAGCTCAGTCTGCTAGGATTGGGCTCCCCTGAATCAGCTCAGAGAATCTGCAGACCTTTTTGTTGCTGTTGTTGTTGTTGTTGTTGTTGTTGTTGTTGTTGTTTTGTTTCTTCAGTTTGGTTTTGGTTTTGGCGACCATTTCTCTGTGTTTTCCTGGCTGTCGTGGAACTTCGCTAGCCTTGAACTCAGAGATCAGCCTGCCTTGCTAACATGTATAAAGGGGATGAGCCGCTGCCACCACCCATGTTTCTTTGTTAAATGTGGATTTTGTGAACAGTTATTGCTGAAAAGTTGCATTATAGAAACAAAGTGGAGAGATAATGGGAAGATGACTCACTGTTTAAACGTGCTTGCTGATCTGGCTGAAAGCCAAGTCCAGACCCCAGTAGTCAGGCAGGGCAGCTGACAACAACTTTAACTCCAGCTCTGGGGATCCAAAGCCCTAATCTGGTATTCATGGGCACCACTGCCATGTGACATTAACTTATGCAGATGCCCACAGACTGAGACATACATACAAATAATTTTAAATCTTTTATAATAAAAACAAAGTGCATATTTCAAAAGGCATATTAAAGCACAGATAATACTCAAGACTCATCACTTCTTATTTTACTATGCTTTACTATGGCTGTACTGCCCATGCGCATTATGTCTATGAGGAGAAATCTGCTGTGTATCTCTTGTCAACATTGTGTTCGATGATCTCACATTAGTGGCTTGAAAGTAGCTAGAAAATAGATAGACCACAGAAAATTGGCCATTTAAATGTCAGATTATTTTCCCGGAAGCAGATTACTCGCAATTTTTTAGCAGTCTGGTCATTGTTTTGGGAACTGTAGACAAGGATTATTTACTGTGCAGACTTCTATGGTCTACCTGGTTTAACATCAGCTATTTCAGTAATTGTTTAGTTATGTTACATACTATGCCAACTGTTTATCCTCCTCTGTGGGGTTGTGGGGTGTGTGTGTGTGTGTGTGTGTGTGTGTGTGTGTGTGTGTGTGTGTGTGTGTCTGTCTGTCTGTCTGTCTGTCTGTCTGTCCTGTCTGTCCGTCTGTCTGCCTGCCTACCTGCCTGCTTGCCTGCCTGTGTTGCTGTGGTCAAACCTATCTTTCTTTCTACATCCCTAAGCACAATCTCCAGCATATGTTTTATCCATCCTGATGTCACAAATTCCTCTCACATTGTAAAGGCTCAATAAATGTTAAATGAATTCAACCTCTGTGGATTCAGCTCCTTCATACATCAGATGAGACCTGCTCTCCCTACCACACATGGGTCTTATGAGAACAAGGGAAATACTAGACAGGAAAAGTCTTCAGAGGGGGAGTTGTGGAAATGTCACACAAGTACAGGGTATATTTTCACACATTCATGAAGTTTAATGAGTTCCCAACATAAAACACCTGTTGGACATATAATTCTAACTTGCCTCTCCTCTCTCAAGATGTTCTGAGCTTTTCTGTCATTCAAGTTAGGAGACATTAATTGTTTTAATAAGGGTGACAATGCAGAATTTTTGTACAAAGATGATTTTGAAACCTGATGAGGAATACCATAAAAAGAACAACACATTTCTATCATGGGAAAAACCCTGATAGATAACGAAGGACCCAGCAATTCTGATGGCTCAAAGTATCTAGATTTTTATTTTCATGTATTTAATTGGCACCATTGTGTGTCCAAACCATTTTAAATGTCTTTACAGACACAGATTCATCTGTCATTAAACACTTCTTAGTCTCACTTTACAGAGAAAGTGACTGTGTGACAGAGCAATTAAATTGTCTAACGTTGCATGCTTCACTCCACTGCAACGCATCTCTGGCCCATAGCCTCATGATGCTCTCTACTCTCTATTCTAAGTTCCACAACTGGATCCTCTCTTCCTGCATGGATCGTTCCCATGTAACGATCACATCCTATCTGACTGTGTTGGTTAAAATAATAGCACACTGCATTAGTATATGCATTGTGAAGTTAATCTGGCTTTCAGTTGTTAGCTGGAATTGCTCCATGCATAATCAGTATTTGGAGAAAATGAAATCCTCACAAACAAAACAAAACAAAAAACAACTAGTATCACAAGACGTATCACAGTATCACAAGACGTTTTATAGGGTGGATTCTTGAGGAAGGACTTTGGATTCCCTGAGCCTGGTCTTACAGCCAGTTGTTAGCCACCATATGGGTGCTGGGAACTGAACACAGGTCCTCTGGAAGAACAGAGCATTCTCTCCAACTCAAAATATAACTTTTCAGTTTTAAAAAATTATTTTCTGTGTATAAGTGTTTTGCCTGTATGTATGTCTGCATCATGTGCCCAGTGGTATCTACTCACTGGGCACATGGTTTAAAAATGTGTACTCTTAAATTCTTTTGAAAACACAGATTTACCCACAAACATGTCATCCTGACTAGTTTTTTGTTGACTTGATACAAGCTGAAGTTATCTGAAAGAAGTAAACTTCAGCTGAAAAATGCCTCCATAAGATCCAGCTATAAGGGTTGGAGAGATGGATCAGTGGCTAAGACCTCTGACTGCTCTTTCAGTGGTCCTGAGTTCACCACATGAGTGGTCCTGAGTGAACCACATGGTGGCTCACAACCATCTGTAATGAGATCTGGTGCTCTCTTCGGGTGTGTCTAAAGACAACAATGTGTGTGTGTGTGTGTGCGTGTGTGTGTGTACACGTGTACACTACCACCTAAGTCCAAGTTGGTGGACCAATGAGTTTTATTGTGGTTACTTACAGGAATATGGGTGAGGGGTTAATTACAGGAGCAAAACTGACTCACAGAGCTGCATCACCAAAGCCCACCCCAGCATGGGTGACAGCTCACAAAGCTGGGGACCTGGAACACACTGCACAGCCTGCAGGCAGATCAACAGAGTGGAGAGTGTCCTCAGTTGGTCTGACCACAGTCAAGCCTGCTCAGCTGCTTTCTGCTTCTTCTAGGGAGCTGAGAGTCTTCTAGCAGACTGGCTCTGCTCTTCAGAGAGGGACTCTCAGTTTTTATTGCTTACTCTGGAAGGGAGAGGCCTAGTGAATCTGGTCAGTTCCAGAGACTTCGGAAGCCTTTTGAGTTGTTTACCATCGTGCTTAAGGAGCTTGCCTGCAGGATGGAATACTTCAATCTTTGAAGAAACCATTACACTTTCTTAACTAGTGATGAATGGGAGGAGGTCTCAGCCCACTGTGCGTGGTGCTATGGTGGTCCTGAATGCTATAAGAAAACAGGCTGCGCAAGCCATGGAGAGCAAGTCAGTAAGCAGCATCCCTCCATGGCCTCTGCATCAGCTCCTGCCCCCAGGTTCCTGTTTGTTCCTGCGTTTGATGATGATCTGTGATACAGAAGAGTAAGAAGGAAAAAAAAAACCCTTCTTCTCCAACCTGATTTTTGGTCTTGATGTTTCACCACAAGAATAAACACCCCCAACTAAGACAGTTTTATATATATATATATGCTCATTTTTATTTACAATAGCCCTAATATTACTTTTTAAGAGCTCTGGGACATGTGAAATGGCTGAGCAGGTAAAACCACTTCCTGTCAAGCCTGACAATCTGAATTTAATCTCCAGTATATATGGTGTGTGTGTGTGTGTGTGTGTGTGTGTGTGTGTGTGTGTGTGTGTGTACATATACTATATGGTATAATGAAAGAACTGATGTATTGTCCTCTGATGTCCACAAGCATGCTGTAGCATGCACATATGTGTACATGTACACACAAAAAAATAAATGGATGTAATTTAAATTTAAGAGCTCTGTTAAAATTCAAATGACACACTTAAGTACTAAGTGCTAAACTAAAGCATAGTTGTTTTCAAGGTTTTTCACATAGAAAACAAGGATATACTTGAAATAAATGAGAAGCAGTGGCTGTAACAACCACTTCCATTTCCCAAGTCAATGCTTTGGAACAGCACCTAGAAATATATCCTTTATTTTGTGGTCAAAACAAGTCTTAGGGAATTAGAGATGTTTAATCCTCTGTCAAATGACTCTACTAACATCAATTTTTATGTTTCAAAGTATTATAGATAATAATTATAATGTCTTTGTACAAGTTAGTGGGGAAACATATGAAGACCTCTAGCACATTCAGTGTTGTTTAAAAAGTATTGTTCCTTTAAGAAAAGTCTACATAAATCACTCCGAACAGCAGAACAGGAGTCACTGCAGAACACATGCAGTTTGGTAACTTGGTCCTCTAAAACATATTGTCAGGGTAATCTAAGGCTGGAGGAAATACCTCGTTGCTGAACAAGACGAATTGCTGGGATAATTTTGGAGGGCTCCCATTTTACCATGAACAGGAGCAATTAATTTTATGATTCCCATCTTAGAGGTTTCTGGAAACGAGAGAATGCAGGTAAAATACTATTACACTCTCTATAAAATCCAGAAAAATTCGGCAAATATGAGCAGCTCATATTAAATGATCATTAAAAACATTTATTGTCTATTGCTTTTTTCCATTCATTCAATCTTTTCTGAACTACTTAACTCTATTCCGACATCACCCCACCAGGAAAACTTCCTGGCCCCCATATTTAATGAGTCACCAATCCCACCCCAGCACTATTTTCCCATTTCTACTGAATTGAATGCATGGTCCTTTGAAAGATGTGTGTTCAAGGAGCCGGACAGATGACTCAGCAATTAGGAATACTTACCAGTCTTGAAGAAGAGTTGAATTTGGTTCCCAGGACCCACATCTGGTGGCTTACAACCAACTACCCATAACTAGTTCCAGGGCATCCAAAACCCTCTGTCCCCCTCAAGCTCCTGCACATGTATGATAAACATGCACTCAAAGGTGCAGACACACAAATATAAATAAAAACAAATATTTTAAAGATATGTTTAGAGTTGGAGAGATGGCTCAATGGTTAAAAGCACTTATTTTTGCAGAGGGCCCATGTTTGAAAAATCATGGTGTTTCACATAGGGTAATGGAAGTGGAAAAGATGTGTTCATTTAGAGTATGTTTATTGTACTCCTTCATCCCCCAAGTACCTCACATGGTGGCTTAGAACTCCATAACTCCAAGTCCTGGAGACCCAATAGCCGCCATTTTCTTTCCTCTGCAGATACCAAGCATACATGTGGTACACCCAGACATACAAGCAGGCAAAACACTCACAGACATAAGTTAAGATTAAATAATCTTTTTCTAGAAGTTTAAAGTCATGATCAAGTGTTCACTTCTAGTATCTTTGTAGATGTGACCTGATTAACCTAACACTATGCTAAGTTAAGGAAGGCTCCAAATCCAATCACTGCTATCGTTTTCGGAGGACACACACACACACACACACACACACACACACACACACACACAAAGGAGGAGGCAAGAAGTATTAAACCATTGAAATAGAATAACATGTGGGAGATTCACATGTATAAATAACCCTTCAATCCATCTGGACTCGCTTTTTGGTATGGGGATGGGCTAGTTGTTATCTTTTATTTTCAAAAATAACTAACCAACTATCCCATGCACATTACTGACTTTATCTTTTTTTAACCAATTTATAACAGCATCTTAGTCATAATCTAAATACTTACTTCAACTAGTATAAGAGGACAGACACCTCATCAACACATATCACTTTTAAAAAAATTTTACTTATGTGTTGTGTGAGTGTTGTGTCTACATATATATCTGCACACCACATGCATGCCTGGTGTCCCAGAGGCCAGATCTCCTGAACTGATATTGCAGATGGTTCACCCACCATATGGGTGCTAGAATGGAACCTAGGTCTGCTAGAAAGAGCAGTTTGGGTGCTTTTTAACCCCAAGCCATCTTTCGAGTCCCAGCATCACTTTTTAAATACTACTGCTCAATGGGTTTTATGTACTTATTCAAGTTTCACATCATAATTCATTTTTACCAACATTTTATTTATATTTATTGCATTTATTTATTTATTTATAAGTATGTGTGTGAATCATGACATATTTAGAGGTCAGAGGACTTGCAAGAGTCTCTTCTCTCTTTCCACCATGTCAGTCCAGGAATCGATTTCAGGTTGTCAGATGTGATAGCAGGACCTTTACCATCTGAGCTGCAGTAATGCCCTGCACATCCATCCCCCACAATAATAATTTCTTAATCGCATTTTTTTATGCTAGGTGTTTTTGTCTGTATACTTGTGTCCTTATGCTATGGGTATGCTTTGCCTGGTACACTGCAGAAGATAGAGAAGACATCAGATTCCTGGGACTCCAGTTACAGATTGCTGTGAACCACCATGTGGATACTGGGAATCAAACCCAGGTCTTCTGGAATACTAGCCAGTGATCTTAACTAGTGAGCCATCTCTACAGCCACCATTCTTGAGATTTTTGTTTGTTTTGTTTATGATCAACTTGACATAAGCTAGAATCAGGTGGCAAAAGGAACCTCAATTGAGAAAAAAATGCTTCTATCAGATTGTCTAGACTGTAGGGAATTTTCTTGATTAATGATTGATGTAGGAGGAGCATGGTATGAATGGTGTCATCCCTGTGCTGGTGGTCCCTAATTCTATAAGAAAGCAGACTGAGCCAGCCGTGGAGAGCAAGCCAGTAAGCAGCACCCCTCCATGGCTTCTGCATCAGGTCTGGCATCCAGATTTCTGCACGGATTTTCTTGAAGAGGGACTATAAACTGTAAGGTTAAATAAACCATTTCTTTCCCAGGTTGCTCTTGGATATGGTATTCTTTATCATAGCAGAAATGAGCAAACTAAGACACCTCCTCCACTGTCTTTGTAACCATTTCACCCTGTATATTCTAACAAATGACTTTTTGGAATTATAGAAAAGGTTAGAAGCTATCTTGTTGAAATGGTGCATAGAATTTTATTAAAAATGCCAATGAATTTGTTGGCAACAGCTACCTCAGCCTGTATTTATTTGTCCCTCCTCCTGTCATACGTCAAACCCTTGTCTCCCACCTAGAAAATAGTCTACTGGCCTCGGCCCCAATTGTCCAAACTGGTATCTTCACTGCTGGCAAGTAGACCTAGTCCAATTGAAACCAAAGAACTTTTCATTCTGCCTCATTAGGACAGAATTCTGTGATCTGTCCCTATCCTACTTGTCCCCTCTCACATAGGAAATGGTCTGAATTCAAGTTACTTTGTTTTTAATACTTGTCTTTGCAGATGAACCTAGGCCTTCTTTTTAAACACTCCCAGCTGCTCAGTAAGAGTATCCATCTGCTTTATTCCCTTCCTTGCTTCTTATGGAAACAACTGCCTTAAAAGCCCCTCCTTGGTCTCCTCCGCCTGTGTTCATTTACTTGGGGCCTACTCCCTTTGACATGGCTTTTGGGAAGTACTTCCTAAGTCACACTCCATTCCCTGCCCAAGTTCGATGCTCCCCTCCCTCCCTCCCGACAAACTGAAATTTGTCAGGTTGGTCCCTGATTGGTTACTTGACAAATCAACAAATCACTGCTCAGGTCTGCTTTCTTGGTAGAGTAAACCTGGACAGTGACCTGAGAGTAAGGTTCTTTCAGCTAATAACTATTATTATAAATTATTTGTTTGGTTTTTGATACAGGGTTCTCTGTATAACAGCCCTAGCTGTCCTGGAATTTGCTTTGTAGACTAGGCTGGCCTTAAATTCAGTGACCCCCCTGCCTCTGCCTGAGTGCTGGGATTAAAGGTGGGAGTCCCCCCTGCTCGGCTCACCTAAAAGTTTGTACCATAGCCTCACCTGTTTTGCTATTCTTTGCTTCAAAGTTAATGACAATTTCTAAAGCCACCCTTAACTTCCAAATCACTGTTTATCATACCTAATTAGTTTAATTAGTCTCCGTGTCACACTAACTTTCCCATCTAGGAAGACCTTTGAGAGCCCTGAGACTACTTTCTACCTCAAAGGAAATTCTGCTTGGTAGCTGTCCACTAAACTTGCTGCAATTCTCAGAAAATGATCATCTAAATGGGTCAGCATACATGCATTATTAATTCTTCCCACAACCAATTTAAATCTCTCTATTCCCAAACGCTCTACACAAATGACATTAAGTACAAGACAATTATTTTATAGTCTAACTTTTTGGTTTTGGTGCTGGGGATAGAACCCAGTGCCTCTCATGTGCTAGGCAAGTGGCATGAAGAGAACCATAATTTTCACAGAACAGTGGTGGTGCATAGCTTTCATCCCAGCACTCAGGAGGCAGACAGATCTTTAAGTCCAAGGCCAGCCTGATTTAGATTTTCAGGACAGTCAAGGCTACACAAAGAAACCCTGTTCCCAAAAATAAAAATAATAAACATAATTTTCAAGACTTGCAAAGGCCCTATGATCAAGATCAGCCATGATTTCAATTTCAGACAAAGGTCTTGGGACTCTTAGGAGGCAGAGGTCTACTCTAGCTCCTCAAGATATGCCTAGTAAAACTGTAAATTACAGTTACATTCTGGATACTAGTCACCTTAAGCAAAGTACCAGTGAGCTATCAGTGACAATTAAAGCAGACCCTTGGTGGTGCTAAGGATTATAACAAATAATAATCCCCACTTTTACTGATCGCCTTTATTAGAAGGGAGATCTTTGCTGCCAGAAACTTAAGCACCAACAAAGTACTAAGTCATAGACAGCACAGGAATTATATAGTATGTTTGTGTAATTGCCTCAAACATTAGTCGCATAAGAAAACCATAGATACTTACTGGAGAATTTACTACCCTCCCTCTCTTTTCATTAAGATTCCATGTCATCACGCAGTTAAAATCCATGCCCTTGACCATTCTTCACCTCCCAAGGACAACTTAAGCCTCACATCACTGGTAAGGACCAAGGTTATCACTGTGTTTTCCCTAATGGAAGCTTAGGGAACTAGTTCGAAGCTGAAATGTAATTCAGTAAAAAATTCTTACTAAATTAAATGTTGAGGGCTCCCCCAAAATAAAAGGCTTTCAAAATTGAGAAGTTCCAAGACACAAAGAAGATACCATCCCTTCTGATGAGAACTCAATGTTCATGTTAGAGCAGACCGTCAAACACAAGCCTACTTTTTCCATTTGCCAAAGACGGGGTAGTGTTAACACTAACATAGGAAACAGGATGAGAAAGTAGGGTAAAAATGTGGCCGAGTCCCTTCAACTTCATGAATTTGATACTCAGTTCTTTGGGCCAGCACCATCAGCACCTGAGATTGGGTTACATAGGCAAATCCTCAGGGCTCCCTTGATGACAGCCACTCTCTGAAGCTGAGGTGGCAGTGTTTTAACTAGTGGGAAAAGCAAAGCCTCAGCACAAACTTAAAGTTCAGCTACCTCCAAATTTTCCTCCAAGTCATAATTTAAAATTTTTGTTTTAACCTCAGTGGGGGAAGGGCATTTGTCATCAGGCCTAAGAAATCTGAGAACTATGTCCATGATAGGACTAGCTCCCCCCTAGTTGTTCTCAAATCACCACATGGCACACCCACTAAATAAATAAATGTAACATTTTAAAATGTTGTAAGTCTGGGAGTGGTGGCGCACGCCTTTAATCTCAGCACTTAGAGGCAGAGAGGCAGGTGAGTTCCAGGATAACCTAGTTTACATATTGAGTTCCAAGCCAACCAAAGCTATATACCTAGACTCTATTTTAGAAAAGCATTTTCCTAAAATAACTTAGCATTGCTAATTTAAAAAGAGCCATTTTTCAGATCTATACACCAGCTTTATTTTGCAAATTTCAGGTTTATTTACATTCAGTTCACCAATCAAAATGTCATTTCAAATATATTTAAAAATACGTAGCATTTTTAAAAATTTCACTCCAAATGTGTTCATCATAGCCATGACTAACGGATTTTACAACCTTACTTTAGCACTGATCGACTGCAGTCACCAAAAGTCCTGCGGTTTACAGATGGATACCGTGCAATTTCTCTCCCATTACTCTAATCAAAATTGCATCGTGATCCACCCGATAACAGCAAAACAGTTCATTTCATAATTATAGTCTAACATAACTTACAACGCTCAGAAACTAAAAGATGATTAAAAACCCTCTTTTCTTCCTCAGGCCGGGACAAGTGCAATACTTTTTATCTAACACAAGTAATGGCACTAATCCCCACCTGTGGATGAATGGGCATGGGTGCTAAAGGTGTCCATAAAGATGCAGAAAGGCACACATCATCACAATCAGTTTTGCATGGATTTGCACAGCCATATATCCACATATACGCTGAACTGCAAATCTGCAAAACTAACCGTAAGTAGCAATGTCCTCGCACAGTAGTTGCATCAACGAGGGTTTGGTTGATTCGAAGAGTACCAGAAGTGCTCACACTGCAGTAGAGTGCAGCAAAACCTACCTGCACTATGAGCACTTTGGCACTACTAGGATCGGAGCTTGTCCTTGTACACTGCACAGTCCCCACCATCTTGTTTTTTCAGTGAAACAGTGAAAAAGCCTTTAAGACTTGTCCCATTCAAATCATTTCTCAGGATATGCTTTTCAAATGCGGAGTAAGCAGTAGCCTGTGCGAGAAGGGGCATTTAGGGCAGTAGATTATAAGCTGCTTCACTAACAGCACTAGATGCACCTTAACACAAGAGACACATTACAAGGAGCAGCTCAAAAACATCCACAGCCTAATTATGCAGAGAGGACCGGACTCAGTGGCCTCTGATTAAATCACCATGGTAATGTAAGAAGTGCTTGCAGTGCAGTAGATCTCAAAAAGCTACCTGCACTGTAAGCACTTTGACATGGCCAAGGCATGTTCCAGCAGTGTAACCTTGAAGTCTTCCATGAGCTCTTCTTTGCCAGATCTTCAAACTCACCTGGGTAAAGACACACACACACACACACACACACACACACACACACGCACACGCACACACACACACGAAACAAGTAAGTAAACTGTGAGTTACTCTTTCTAAACAGTTTGTCTTTCACGTTCAGAGTCAGATAGTTGTGTGTGCTTGCAACATTCTGCTCATCCTCAAATTCTCCTACACACAGACTTGAACACTGAATAACACACGACAATTTCAGATTGTCTAACTCTACACAGAAATCTGAGAGGATTTTGAACTCTCTCTCTCTCTCCATCTAAGGGAACTTGATATTCGCAGCCCAGAAAATTTGTAGACCTGTAATATCCACCCTGGTTTTCTAAGAGGCAAGAGCCCAGAAAAAGATACAAGCCAAAAGAAAAAAAGAAAAATCAGGATGAGTACCGAAATCTTGAGCTCATCCAGAGCTTTGGGAAGCCACACAGAAGGTCTCTGTGTTTGATTACACGAGGCATCCCTGCCCCCAGCCCATTAACAGAAAATGAGAGAAATTTCAGAGCTGCTTTAAGAAACAGCTTTACACACTTCACATACTGCACAGATGGCCTGGAGATGTCACATTTTGATCTATTTCAAAGAGCTCTACTTCTGTTTAAACATTTATGGGCCCATTCTCTCCATTAAACCTAAAGAAGTCAGATTAGCTCTTTTGCCTCATGTCATTACCTTCCACAGGAAAACCTCTCTCATTTCCAAGTGCTTATGTTACCTAAGAAAATGCAGCAGAGGAGGGAGCCACTATTTGAAGGTTCACGAGCTCCTTCCCTTCCATGATGGAATAATGTTTGTGTTTGGGGGGTCACAAAACTTGAAATATGTTAAATGAGCAAGGATATTTTAAAAGTTGGAATGTTTTACAGCTACTTAGTGACCAAGCTAGTTCTTAAAGCACTTTTAAATATTATAAGCTAGTAAAACTTATTAAGTAAATTGGAAACCTGCTTTGTACAGTGGAAGAATTGGCTTGTATACAAATAAAGGTAATAATTTTGTTTTTTTTTTTTTTACACCTATATTCCAAAACCTTACTCAACTAGGCAAACCATCCCTCAAACCCTCAGAAATTTCCTTCTGGTTAATACCTTTCTTTAATTAACCCATCATCAGCTCTACATCGTGTATGCTAGAAAGTCACTGTCCAGCGTCTAAAATTGTAAATTCTCTTTACCAAGTCGGGATCTCCTCTGGTGTAATCCTGCATCCTCATGCTCTCGGCTGTGGCTTCTATAGAAATCTGGGACCCTCCTGGGAACGGAGGGTGTGCTCCAGCCTCTCCTGCCACGCGCTTCGGTCCTGAGACACCTCAGCGGTCACCAAAATTAAAGAGAAAGAAACAAAGCATTATGGGAAACGGAGTTCTCCATTCAAAGCACCAAAAACGCGCCAAGCCCACGCCTCTCCCTCCACTCTCCTGTTGGTGGGAGAGAAACGGGGGGGGTCCCCTTCCCCACCTCCTCCGCGTGCACTCCCGCATTTGACCACCCCCAAGTCCCCCAGAAACCTGCACAGCAGCAGGGAAGAAAAGGGAGTCTTTTCTCACGAGTTGCCTGGCACCCCTCAACTACACTCCAGTACTTGGCTTTTCTCAAGTCTTGCCTGCTCCATCCCCTCCCACCTTAGTTAACGCTCTAGGATCACAGTCGTGCCAGCGGAGGTCCGAGTCTTCTGGTCCGTCCAGCCTCCAGCCAGAAGAAGCAGGCAGGGGGCCTGCATGCGACCGCCCCTGGCAGGTGGCGAGCGCGACCATCCCGCGGCGCTCCTGGCAGGACCCGGGAGTCTCGCGCGCGTCTTCCCAGCGCTCCTGGCCCTCTGCTCCCCGTGCTGCTGGAGGAGGGAGGGCGGCGAGGAGCCACGTGCAGGAAGCGCACCAAAGGGGGCAACGCACAGTTAACTCCCAGAGTGTCGGCACAGAGACACACTCGTGCCCACGAGCCTTTGGCGGCGACCGCTCACCTCGAGCTGCGTCCTGAAGCTGGATGCCTGGGAAAAGCCCGCCCTTCGCTTTTAATAGCCTAGCAGAGGAAAGCCCGCGCCCACCCGGCCCACACAGGAATTAGGAAACCAGAACCTCCACGCCCAGGCCAAAGCCCACAGTGCTCCAGTGACCCATAGGACCAGCTCGCTCAAGCCTTGCCAGCACCTGTCCCCCAAACACCAGAGTCCTGCTTAACGAGCGCCCACGGGATGCCAGTCGAAACCAGTGCCACTGTCGCCCGCCCAGAATGGCGGACTCACTACTACCTCGTCCGGTCGGGCTCCTGAGTCGTTTGCTCCACCCCCCCACACACACACAGTAGAGATAGGTGACGAGGCCCACGCAGTTGTGGGACCCAGGTGTCCCCACAGCCCCGCGCGTGCGCATGCGCACTACCTCGCAGCTAGATTGAAAGTGTCCATAAAGCCTGTAAGAGAGAAAAAATTCATACCCGGCATATTCACGCCGCTCATGTGAAAGTTTTCAGGTCTGCCATGTGAGGCTACTGCTGAGGGGGTTTCACACTTGATGAGCGCCACCCTTACCCATTAAATCAGTTTTGTAGCAGGTATCTGTAAATGGTCGTGGCCCCTGGGTGCACGCACAGATGTCAATAAGGTATGGTGCAATTATCTTGCTTTCTCCCCTTCTACAGCTACTAAAACTCAGTTGAGAGAGGGCTGTTTAAACGCCAAAACTAGAGCACATCCCACGTACAAAACTAATGATTTAGCATCAAGATGTACACTCAACACAAAATTAAGCATACCATCAGGTTTCCTGGCAAAATAGTATAACCATACTATACTTTCTCTGCTTTGCTGGACGGCGTGGACTCAAGAGGATAGATACCTGGTGAGTTAGATGAGCGGAGATAATGAGTGACGAGATAACACCGGAAGGTACTGAGCATGCTATACTAATATACAGGGGACAGTGAAAGGCAACTAGGGATGAGTTGGGGCTCGGAAACGAAGCCAGGTCCTTTACTTCCTAACATCCTTGGGTGATTGTGGCAGTTCAAAGCTCAAAAGAGGACAAGAGCACCACATGAGTTTCAATCTGGTGCACAGTAGGGGCTCAGGCGAGCGGTTTACTAAAGACTGAAAGACTCCAAAGACTTTCTCCTGCTCCCTGGCCAGCAGTGGAGCTTAGCAGAACTGCAGCCTCTCGAGGTCTCAGTGATGCAAAGCACTCTCATTTCTCCTATGTGTGCTACTCCTACAGGTGGGCTGCCCCCCACTTTCACACACACACACACACACACACACACACACACACACACACACACACAAACCCACAAACAGACCTTCCATCCTATGCCAGTGCGTCTGTTCGATGCTGGAAACTTCTTTGGTGAAGTTTAATATCAGCAGATCTAAGCATGAGAGTTTACATAGCCTACAATGCAACTTTGGACCTTCAAGGTAGCTAGCGATGGGTGGGTGTGGAAAAGATATCTCAGATCCTATTTTAAAGTGTGTATTTAAGCAGGAAATTTAAAAAAAATAATGGCTTGGAAACCTGGGGGAGGGAGGTTGTGAAAGTGGGCGGCGAAATAATATCATGTGATCAGACCCCCAGGCCTATTTGCCCACACACCCCCAGAATATGGAGTGGGGAATTCATCCACTCTCTAAACTATAATTAATTGTGTCCTGCCAGCTGCAGTGGGTGCACTGGGCTAAAAAAAGTAAACATATCCTCTTTTGAATATGAGACAAAGAAAACCCATTACCCCAGGTTTTGGAAGATTTTCCCAAATAAATCTCACTACCACCAGAAATCTTAACGTGTCACCGGGAGTGTGGGTCTTGGTTAAGAAGACAGAAGAGAGCTGGAAGCGACGAAAATCTCCTATGAGACAAGTAGAGTTAGCCTGCCCAAAATAATGGGCGAAATGGATGGTTTCAATACCGTGGTGAGGGGATTTCACTTAAAATTTTCCAAGTTTTAACAGTTAACTAGAAGAACTATCCTCCCAGCGTCTACCTACCCCCCCCCGCCCAAGCTTTCAACCCTCTCCCACTCCTCCCCTTTAAAGTCACAACAATACCCCCCAATAAGGTACTTTAAGTTTGCTTTTCCAGGACATTTTCTTGTTTTTTTTTCTTTTAATTTGCAACATATAGAATGTCTGGATAGAGTTCCTCAACTAGAGAAAATAATTTCTTCCATTTCAGTTCTTTTCTTGTACAGGGAAATCTTAACTACGTGCAAAAATTGAGATTATAGAAAACTAGGGCATTTTAATACACGAATTAAATTATTTTTGCCTTTTACTATTACAAAAAAAAAAAAGAAACAATCAACCAAAATAGCTAGAAAAAAAAAAAAAAAAGCAAAAAAAAAAAAAAAAAGCAGTGGGCGCGCACGCAGAGAGAGAGAGAGAGAGAGAGAGAGAGAGAGAGAGAGAGAGAGAGACTAACTAACAGCTCAAAAGCATGTGATCCCTCCTTGCTTTAAAACTTGTGGTCATGCTGAGGCTAAAAGCTAAGAGCTTGTGACCTCGCAACCCTGTCCCCTCCCCCAGACCACAGCCCGGGGCTTAAGGCTCCAGGCTCCCACCAGGCTCCTGCTTGCTCTCCGTATTGTGAGACAAACAATACTCTGACACTCTGCAAAATAAAAGACCCACAACTCCTGACATCCCCCCACCAAGTTACATCACTTACTCCCAGCTGGATCAGTGTATGTCTGTACACAATACATATATGTATATGTACATATCCTATAGCATACATGCCCACACAAAAATCCAGATATTCTGTAAGAGAAAAGAATGGAAATTGGCCAAAGAGAAAATGAATCTGTTATCTTTTATGAGGCTAAGAATGCTGAGCACAACACTAAGTCCTTGCCAATATTTTATGCTAATAGCAGACATAAAAAATAAAAACCAAAACCGAAAAGCATATCTAGCATAGTATCCTATCCCAGAGATACTTCAAGCTATTCTATGCCTGAAAGGAGAAGGGACATATATTCTTCTGTAACCATCTCTAGACATAATTGTACCACAGAAACCAGCAATGCCAACCACTCTGGATTTTAATATCTTTAAAAATACTACTAATTGACATTTTTATCTAGTTCAAAAATCTTTTAATTTGATTTAAAAATCATATTAAGTGGCTCTGTTAGACTTAATGGTTTGTATCTTAGAACAAAAGGTTCCCATGGAAACCAGAAAGTAATTTAAGAGTATTAGGTTCCTCCCACAACTAGAATAGGGCTTTTGTTCCACATGTATTTACTACTTTAAAGTTTTGTAGCTACTCTTCCAGTTGAGGTCTCTTGTACCCTCAGAAATTTTGTGTCCTATTGAAAAATGTGTTTTCTATACTTGTGCCTTGTACAGTGTGTGTCCATGTTCATGCTCCTGAGGCCAAAATCAAAGCCAGCAAATCAGAACACCCATTGAATTTTGTAATGAGAGCAGAATTCCAAGAAAAAATATTTCAAATGTTGTTTTGCTGTTTGTTCCTGAAGCAGAAACTGTGAGTTTGTTACAATTTTATCAAATTTGTCTTCACAGTTTTTTAGAATCTACAGATTTTTTTATTTACAAACTTTTTATAATTTTAAATGACTCATCTTGTCTTGAATGTCTTCTATTTATTGGGTACCAAGCAGCAATTGGTATAAGAAAAATTGTATTACCAAAACATAAAAATTGGTGTTCAGAGTGAATATCTAAGTACTCTTTCTTTGCAACAGCACATAGAGCCAATATAAATTATGTAAATAAAATAAGCAATATATTGTTAACTAAATAATAGTGTGAATTTAATATCAAAGATTTATCCTTTGATGAGGAACAGAAAGCTTCACTTTATATAGATTGATATCAAAATGTTGAAAGTTAATAAATATATTTATATACTTTCAAAAGATTTCTTTGAAGATTACATGACAAAAAAAGGTGGATCAACTTTCTGAAGTATGAATGTGTTGAATACATGTTATTAAATTTCACTTGTAAATAAACTTATTTTTTAAAGTGGTTTTTGTCAACATTTGATTTTTTTAAACAGTGTGTCTTACATTCTTACATTATTTACAAACATTTTTTATTTTTATTACTGTGCAAATTTTGTTTTCAATTGCAAGAGTAATTTAAATAGAATTAAATTACCTGTTTGCTAAGTCAGTTGGGCAAAATTGGTACTAGCAGTTATATGCAATGAATTTGCTTAATATGTGATACTTTCCAATTGCATTATTCTGTGGATCACTGCTTCTCTCAAAAACAAGTTTCCTGGGATCAACAACTGTATTTTTTTACAGCTTTAATATTTTAAGTCAAAATGGGTAGGCAAGCATTAAATATATGTAAGAATATACTATTTTCCATCAGTAAGGAAAATGTTTCTTACATTAACTCTCCTACCTTGGGAATAGACTTATAGAAGTTGAAGTCATTCACTATTAAGATTAAACAGTGTTAAAGGTATTTTTACACTCCGTTTGAAGCACACTTTCATTTTCCTGTTTATGTGACCTTAGAAGTGGGGCTTCTGGTATTACAACCCATAAAATTGCTAGCAGACTGTAATACAGTAATCAAAGAAAAAAAAAACCTGTAAACCAGAAATATTTTATACACATTGCTTCTTAAAGTCCTTTTTTAAAATTTCATCTGTCCACCTTTATATAATTATATTCCTTCTAAGAGAAAAAAGTGTTATGATACAAACATGATAATCGAGTTTTAAATTCAAAACAGTCATCAGAAATTCATCAGTAAATCAATTTTTCTTCCTAAGTAAGCAAAGTATGGTGTTAAAAATTGTCCAATTATTTCATAACCTTACACCAAGATTTTTTTTAATGTTATAATAAGAAGTCAAAACAAAGACAGATTTAGAAAAAAAATTAAGCCGTCTAACATTGTGTCCACAGCTGAAACAACAATCCCCTGTACCAACTGTGCTCGCTCTCTCTCTCTCTCTCTCTCTCTCTCTCTCTCTCTCTCTCTCTCTCTCTCTCCCTCCCTCCTCCCCTCCCTCCCTCCTTCCTTCCCCCCTCCCTCCTTCCCAAAGATACTGCCAGTGGAGAGGCTCCACTCTGAAAAACAGAAGAAAATTCATTTTCATAAAACAAGAGAAATCTGGTTTACTTTTGAAAATTTAAAAGGATGTCTTAACTCACCATGAAAATTAATCATTTTTAAAACTCAAAGATAGAAAGATTTTTAAAACTCAAAGATAGAAGGAAACAGCTTTATTATATAAAACAATGTATTGCATGACCCTAATTAGAGCTCTGCACGTACTCTCATTGTCTCTGAAAAGGGTGCCCATATCAGGCCACAGGTTTTACAGACCTAATGGGTTTTACTACTTGAAACTCTACTCCCTAAATTTAAAAAACAAAAAGATTAACATCAGCAAGACAAACGGCTTTTAGAGATGCCATTTTCACAGTTGCTACTTATTAAAGCATCTTTATGAATCAAAACAAGAAAGATAAAAGCAAAGGGAAATGTGGAACGGATTCAAGCATAGGCTGCATATTTGTGAAAATGTTGAGCTAGGGGATGGATCAACTTGCTGAACTGAGAAACATTAATCTAGGATGTGTTTTAAGTATTCAAAGAAGCAAACACAGTATGTTGGTATGTGTTGTAAAAAGTACTGTGCAACAACATGTTAAACCTTTTATGATTTTTATAATTAATTAACTAGATCAAAGTTCAGTGTTTCCTTGGAAGATATCAAGGCTCATAAATACGGTCATTTAAATATAGAGTCTGCTTGTTGACTTTGGAGAACAAGACAAATAGTTTCAGTCAATAGCTAGGGGCTAAACTATATTTTTAGAAGGTAGCGTTTGATAATATGCAAATCCTTCTTTAGATTCTTGATTTGAAACTGTGCCTTCAAGACATTATAAGCAGAAGCATGGACACCACTGGATCTTGACAACAGTGGTGTGCTCCTTCATTTGAATAATATACAGAGCTTTAAAATGTCACAGCCTTCAGACTCTGTCATACTATTGGAGGCTTTCTTTATCTTGATCTGAAATCAAATTTATTTTCTTTGGCATGTTCCATTATAGAAATGCTGATTCCCACATAATATTGTCACACTGTATTACTTAGAGTGTTATGTGGGTGCAACGTCTTTTTATTGGTTCCTAGGTGTAACTATAGCCTTATATTTAGCCTTGAAGCTATTGTTTCTACAACTGAATATGAAAGGATAATCAACAAACTAAAGATTGAACAGACCCCATCAGTTTGGTTAATCACCTAACAAAAAGCAAGAATCAACTTTCTTTGCCTTTGTAGTCTTTCTCAGCTAATCACCCCTTTTCATTAAGCTTCAAACTGCTCTTCTTTAAATCATGCTTACTTAAATTGTGCTTCTTTAAAATGTCCTTAAATATTTGCTGGAAGGGAGAAGGTATCATACATTTCCTTGATATTTATTTCCGTGTCAGAAATTGAAGTAGAATAGTAAAGAGAATTCATTTTACATTTTGATTCCTAAAGAAAGTGGCCCATGTATCCTTGTTTTGGGTGACAGTTGCTTGGCTTTCTCCAATTTCAACTATTTCACTTACAATTCACCCCACCATCTGTAAACTAATCTCTATATTTGGTTAATGATCTTTCTCTGCACACTGTGCATTTTTTAAACGGCAGCATCACCAAGTTTGACTAAGTCTTGAAACTAAGATCTAAATCTCTTAACGAATTACTTCTAACATTGCTTTTATATCCAAAGATATACTTCTGGAATTTCACTGATTAACACAACTGGTGGAAAGAAATGCAAGCTGTAATTGCCTTTGATTTTGCCCAATTCCAGGTCTCCTTCTCTTGTTATTTAATGCTATATTTGCGCTGAAATTCTGTAAGGGACCGAATTAAACCTGGCAATAACACATCAAGGACAGTTGGAAGCAGTATTATACTTTAGCAAGGTCCTTTAGGAAGTCCTAATTGATCATCTAATCTAATGGCTTCATTTTGCAGATGAAGAAACTGAGGATCCAAACATTGATCGATCTAAAATGCCTCCACAAACTGTCACAAAACCAAACTAAAGAAAACCACTGGGGCTGGAGAAATGGCTCAGTGGTTAAGAACTCCACTGTTCTTCCAGAGGTCCTGAGTTCAATTCTCAGCAACCACATGGTGGCTCACAACCATCTGCAATGAAATCTGATGCCCTCTTCTGATATGTCTGAAGACAGCTACAGTGTACTCATATGAATAGCATAAATAAATCTTAAAAAAGAAAAGAAAAAGAAAACCACTGTCATGGTCTTTTTTTCCCTCTGTAATGTCAGAGACAAAAGCCATGGCAAGGCACATGCTGGGCAAGCACTCCAGCATCCTCCTCTGTGATCCAGTTTGAAACAAATTCATATCCTCTTCTTTGAGGTTCAATTTTTCCTGTAGGAGTGTTGTGAAGGATGAGTGAGATACTCTTGAGTGTGTTCCTTACCCTTCTTTTTCCTTCCTGCTCAAACCTATTCTTCAGGAGCCTGGTGTCTTGCTGCCAGGGTTTGGGCTTTTAGCAGTTCAGGCAAAGCCCAGAAAGAGGCTGTGAAGAGAAAATTTGCAATCTTCTGGTCCTCTTCACAATTTAACTACAATCTTCACCACCTTTCCCAAGTTGAAAAGACACCTAAACTACCATCATCCGTTCCAGGAGTTTTGAGAAACTCAGCAGCTGCACAGACAAAGCTGTAAATGAAGAGTTTTTCACCTGTACACGTCCCTCCTCCAGATGAAAAGCCTAGATTGTGTTGAACATTTGGTCACCGCCATCGTGAAACATAACGTGCAAAGTCAGAAGCTGCAGATCGACGATTTCCTCAGAGGCTAATAGCTCTGAAAACTAATGGGATTTTCTTCAACTATACAATTCAAAAGAGAAAGCTAGCCTGATGCCTTTTTTTGTACTTCTTACGTACTTACTTCAAATTCAGAATTGGACAAAGGGTTCCAGCTTTTGGGTTCTAATTCTGCTTCATCAGGTTGGACAGACGGAATGCCCTCCTATTTCCTTCATTCCACGAGGCATGTCATTGAAGGGGAATAAATTAAGTATTGTGCCAGAAAATGCAGTCTACTTTCTAAAAGGCATCTATCTCTAGCTTTCAGAAATGCCTTTGGAAGGAGCAGTGTGGAAACAGTGTCCCTATTGTTGTTAAGGAATGTCATGAATTGGATCCCCACCCCAGTCTTTTATAGAGAAAAAGAATAAAAATCCTTCATCTGAGTTTAAAATTATCATATTTTATAGCATATGCTAACATGTTAATGAGGTGAGGTATTATCACGTCTCTGCAGAGGCCATTATGGATAATTGAGCTTTGTCCTTCTGCCCAAGTAAATTGTAGATTCTCTGATGGTGGAGAGAACTTCAGCTCTGATTTGAAGAGATCCTTTTCAGCCTATTTTGGCACTTCTATTGTTGGCCTTTGGCTACAGTGAATATTTGAATTGAGGGACATGAGAAACATCAACTCTTCTCTACTTTGCAAGCTCTATTGCAACACTAAATGTTTACTCCAGAATGTTTACCCCAACATTAAATGTTTACCCCAGAACCATAAGCAAACTACTAGCTAACATTAGAAATTCTTTAACTCTGTCTAAGAATATGTAAGGAGATCAAGTAATGCCCTCCTAGTAAATAAAGTCAACTCTAGGGGATTTCTCTGCAAAGACTTAGCTAGATCACAGAAGAGGTCTTTGGAATGAGTTGGGGAAGAAAAGCTTAAAGGTTTGAACTGCCTTTTAGGGAGAGGTTTTTGCATCTCAAAGAGGGGGAGAGGCTGGGAATCTGTTTTTTCTACTGAGGCCCAGGAATTTGTTTTTTCCCTTCCCACTGACTACTCCAATATCCTTCCTCTCTAAAACCAGGCAGTGGGGACCTGGTGTGAGACTCTGGGCATCTCAGCTTGAGCCTGTAGTCTGTCACTAACTAGCTGAATGGCATTTAAGCAAATCACTTAGATTACCTCTGAGGTCTCTTCCCACCCCATAAATCATTGCTCTTTATCTCACTGCCCCTCTTTACTGTTCCCTCTGCCCCCACCTCTTCTCCCCCCAGCTTCCTTTTAACTGGCAATAATGATGGTAATGAATTAGTTACCTCTGCAGAGATAGCTTAGATGACCTGTTAAGGATTAACAGAGACTGGCTTTTTATCTGTGTGGGGAACTTTTTTTTTTTTTTTAAATTTCTGCGCATTTACTTTACTGGTTTTTTAAGGTATAGATAGCTCCTCATACATCGGAATGCTTATTTAAGTATTCAACAATCTTCATTAGACATAAGTAAAAGCACACTGCATTTGACCTCACAGCGTAAGGACCATCAGGAATTAATGTGGGAATAATCCACACCGACTTCTATACTGGAAAATAATTCACAAAAGCAAGCCTGGGTGCCCAAGTCCCAGGTTTCATATCAGCCAGCTTTCCTGAAAGTCAGCAGGAAGATTCGGTAAATCTCTTACACCTATGTCCAAAGGGGATTGCAGTTTTGCCACATGACAAAGTCACACGGAGAATAAACCAATGATCTCCCATTTTCTCTTTACATTCTTTCAGGGTCACTTCAAGTCCCAAGTCCCACAGGAAACCTTCCTTGTTTGATCTAGCACAAGATGGCCTGTGCTTTTTCTGAGTGATGGAAGCTTTTGTCTCTACTTGAATTGTGTTTTCTTGTATTGGGAAGAAGGTGAAGAGACGGCCATCCGGATGCTGCAGCTCAGCTGTGTCCAAAGCACACCCAATGCATGCATTACCTTGTTTGATGTTGAAAACTGAGAGGGGGAAGGGCAAGGTGTCACTCTTATTCATATTGGCTAAAAATCTGCGACTTGCAGAGGTTTAGTGAGTGACTGACGTATCCCTCTCTCCCTTGCTCACTCTTTTCCCACCGAGCAATCTCCAGGAAGCCATAATTGCTTCACATCCAAGAAGCCCATTCTTCCAAATGGTCACCAACAATGATTTTCAGGGCTGCTTTTCTCTGATGCCTTTGGTGATTCCATCACTTTCCCATTCATAGGCAAAATAACCACAGGAACTCACTCACTGAAACTCAACAGAGTTCCCAGCTGAGACTCCCTAAGCCAGCAAAAGTGGGGTTAGTAATCTGCAACATTGATGAGTGCTTACAGTTTTATTCAGGTTTTGCCCTGAATACTTTATATATGGATGTGATGTGACAGCCCTGCTACATAACTCACTATTAGTGCTGTCTTTCTGTTTCAGATGAAGAATGGAGCTGTAAGGGGAAAGATATGAACACCCTCGGCAGTAGTTCAGGGATCTTAACTCTCACCTTGAAGGAGATTCTGCAAAAGCTGATGACATTTAGGCTTAATAGTCAAAGTCCAGTGCTGCTATGAGTAATAAAATATGAGTTTCTTCACAGCTTTGGAGGAAAGCTCAGGGCCCAGGTATGTGACAGGAAGGGAACTAAAATAGGAATAGAGTCACGTGGTGCTTTCCCTTCCTGTGAGAGATTATCAGAAAAGAGTGTTTGAGGACAGGGACAATGAGTTTCTTTGAATTTTATTACAGTATTGTTCACTAGAAAGATAATGTATGTCATTTCGTTTTATTTTATTTTTTGAGACAGGGCCTCACTGTGTAGCTCTGGCTGGCCTAGAACTCACTATATAGACCAGGCTGACTTTGAACTCACACAAATCTGCTTGCCTGTGCATTTTGAGTGCTGGGATTAAAAGTGCGCACCATCAAGTCTCGACACATGAATTTCGGTGTTTCAAATGGCCTCTTGAAAGGTTAAAAATATGGGTCTGGAGAGATGGATCAGCAGTTAAGTGCACTGGTTGCTCTTATGGAGGATCCTAGTTCAGTTCCCAGTACCTACATGAAAGCTTTCAACTGTCTGTCACTGCAGTTCCAGAAGAACCAATTTGTCTGACTTCCTAAAGCACCAAGCACACAAGTAGTGCACAGACAAAACACCATACCCATTAGATAGATAGATAGATATAAAGGTAAATGGGTAAACAGACAGACAAATATGTGGATAGATAAAATTTTAAAAGTAAAAATAATCAGCTGGGAATGTAGCTCTGTGGTAGAACACGTGTCGGGTATGAATGCCCTGGATTAGAGCCCAAACATTATGATAGATAGATAGATAGATAGATAGATAGATAGATAGATAGATAGATAGAACAAGTGAATTAGTTCAATACAGTATTTTCTTTAACGCGATATGTTTAAGGTCTATAGGTAGTACCTTTAGGGGTATAATGAGCCTTCAGAATCTGCCATTTAATATTTAAATCATACCTCATTGCAGACTAAACACATTGCAAGTACTGGGCAGTGGAGGTGGCTAGCGAGCACCTTACTGGACAGGACTTCCTTCAACAGCTCCTCCTTCCCCTCTCTTTATTATCCAGCGACATCCACTTGATGGCTATTAGCTCTTACCGCTGCTTTCTCTGGGTTTGCAAATCATTAACCATCTCTGTTAATAAAGGGTTCATTCCATGTTCATGTCATAATAATAGCTAGTATTTATTGAATGTGTACGAAGTGTCATACACAATTCTAAGTCACACACATGCACACGTGTGCACACACACAGGCACACAAGGAGATCCTCAGAACACCTCTATGAGCTGTTTTCTCATTTTACAGTCGAGGAAACAGGTCATTTAACTGAGCAAAGAGCGTTGGTCTAGTTTCTGCTGTTATAATGAATTATCGGCAGCTGTGTAATTTATCAGAGAGAGAGGAGGGAGAGGGAGGAAAAGGGAGGAGAGCATAGTCCCTTGTTCTGAAGCCAAAGAACATGGTATTCCCTTATCTTTCTGCTCAGCCTCATAAAGCTTCAGATCTTGACAGAAAATGGAAGGGGCACATGTGTGAGAAAGACCCAGGGGAGGTGCCACATTCACTTTACCACAACCTTCTCTAGTAACTGCACCATTCCCAGGAGAGATAACTGAGTCTCAACAGAGCTAATCCATCCTCATGGAAAAGACATGAATCCATTCACTAGGCCACTTAAAAGCCTCACAGCCTCTCAAGGTCATTACTCTGGAGACTAGGTCTCCAACACATGAATTTCAGAGCCAAGCTATCTCAGAACTATAGCTCCAAAGCCATGGAGGACGATCATGCAGAAGAAACATAATTCTACCCCACAAACAAAACTGTCCCCTCTACCCATCTTGTGCTCTATTCCCACCTGGCTAGAAAGAACTGGCTAGCATTCTGTGACTTAATGACAAAGGTTCAAACTTGGCTTTGGCTACTTCAAGTCCTCCAGATCTGTGAGAAATTTAGCCACAACTGCTTTCCTTTTCTGTGGTGGTTGCCTGTAGCAACTACTACATGCCACAAAAATAGGCCTCGTGTATATCTGTCTATCTGTGCGGAGTTGTTTCTCCATATCTGTGAACTAGTAAGATCAACCAAACTACAAAGTGCAAACCCAGAAGGTTTGTAAAGAGCACGTTTAATCAAAACCTCAGCACAGCATGTTTAAGTGAATTCTTCGAGGTTATGCAGCTAAACTAGAACTTGGGTCATCAGACTTGAACTAACTCAATATTTAATCAACTTTCTGGAGATATGATCTCACTATGTAGCCGATACTGACCCAGAATTTGTGACCCTCTTACTAACTCAGCCTTTTGAGTGATAGGATCATAGATTCGTTCTGCCATGTTTGGCTCTGAACACTTACTTGTTTTGCTTTTTCTTTGTTTTGGATAGGATCTCTGTCTGTAGCTCAGGTTGCCCTATACTCACCGTGTAACCGAAATTATTCTTGAGCCTAAGCTGATTCTCCTGCCTCAGTCTTTGAAGTGCTGAGACTGCAGATGTGATCCCTGTTGCAGGATTCTTTTCATTTCATACTGCTTCCTACTTGAAATTTAGGAGATGCATTTGTGTATCATCTTGTACCCTACTAATTCTATTAGGTAGGGTTTTTTTCCCTTTTTTCCAGTGGTGGACCTATGGTCTTTAGGCAAGCCCTCTACTACTGAGCTGTAACAGCCCTTACTAATACACATTTTATGAGATGTTTATCTTCCAGCTGAAATGCCTCTCTAATGGTGTTAGCCTTATTTTCAAAATATACTTGTGATTTTCACAAATTGAAACTTGGAAAATTCAGAGTTTAAGAAAATTCCCGGGGTTGGGGATTTGGCTCAGTGGTAGAGCGCTTGCCTAGGAAGCGCAAGGTCCTGGGTTCGGTCCCCAGCCCCAAAAAAAGAAAAAAAAAGAATTAAAAAAAAAGAAAAGAAAAGAAAAGAAAATTCCCCCCTGCTTTAGCTTGTCATCCCTGATTGTCACATTTTGACATCTGAAGTTCTTTGATGGTTAATAAAAAACTTCTCTGCTGCCCTCATTTTGATCCCCAAATGAATAGGTAATATCAAAAGTTGGAATTCTTCAATTACTAGTACAAAAAGACCATATTTAGCCCCTTTTGTTTCACAAGTGGAGTCTATAGAATAATGCTAAAATGTACCAACTGAACAAAGAGTGCTTACCAACTCGGCCTTGAGCTGTAGAGCAGGTCTCGATTTGTGCCCAAGAAGACAGCAGTAACTTGTCATGAGGTTTCTTTCATCATCAAACTGCTTTCACCTCAACCCCAGATCTTTCTGTTTCAAAGTGGAGAGCTTGACTAGGATTTAAACATTGGAATTCTAACTTAAGCACAAAACACACTTAAACAACAAAACCCACTTAATTCCTCATTTAAAAAAAAAAACATGGCTTTTCTTTATTATGTTTCGAAGAGAAGATAGCTGTGAAACTCGAGCCTGGACACAACCTCACAGCACCCGGACTTTCTCAGAGTGCTCAGAAAATTGTTCTGATAACCATGACATGAGCTGCTCTAATGATTTTTTTGCCAGTCTACATGATTTATTCTAAGATGTCTCAAAGAAAATCAAAATAAATAAATCCCAAGTAGGAAGGGGATGGTTTCACCCAATGTGGAATTTTTCAAAAAGTTATAAACCAGTCTGAGTGAGGAAATGAGACTTACATAGTGACAGTCTAAATCTCAGGATCTGCTCCCAAAACTCTAAAAAGAAAACTCATGAATTTTTGCATTATTTAAAGACTCATAAAGAATACTTTATAGAGATCATGGGAAATTTATTTTGTCCTTGCTTCCCACGTTCTTAGTGCCCACCTAATGAACAATGTATGAAAGGGGGAAAGTTTGTAGATATTTGAGACTCCTTGTTTTTTGTTTGTTTGTTTGTTTATTTGTTGTATTTTTTGCTCTTTGATGTTTCTAGGTAGTCCATTATAAAGGCAGAGTTTCCGAATACGTGAATAATGACAGCAATAAGTAATACAGCGTGCTATGGAAAATGCTCTACTTTTAAAACCACAGGTTAGTTCCTGGAAGTCAGCCTGTCAGAGAAAGGATGTGGTCTATATCTACAACTTTAAATAGCTTGTAGAACAAAGGAAGAGAGAGATCTGTTGACTTCTGCCTCCAAGACCCTAGGAGCCTCGAGGGTTGAAATTGGAACAATACTTAAATTGTCCTGTCCGAAAGCCTGGCAAATACTGAATTCAACACATCTGAAAGGGCTTCATTAATGACTTTTGGGGAATCAGGTGAGCAAGGATTTGATGCCTTAGGACAATGACATGATAAAGAAACTAACTGGTGGGTTCAGAATCAATCCATATGCCTGCTTAGTTTAGGTTGTCCCACAGAGGTTATCGGCGTCACTTTGGAAATTCGCTCTTAGATCTATCTCATTTCTCCCTATTGTGAAATAAGTCACTGTAATTTACCTGTCTGGAATTTTTTCTGCAACTGGAGAGCTCTGCCGTCTAATAGGTGTCAGAGAATAAACTCATCTCTGGCTTAGGGGAAGCAGCTCTTTTGAAAATGCCTTGTGATCAGACTCTAGGTCACCACCAGGGTGTTGAGAAACACAAGTTAGTAGATGTTCGTTCGTTTTCCTTAGTGTTTTGGTGGTGGTGGTGGTGGTGGTGGTGGTGGTGGTGGTGGTGGTGGTGGTGGTGGTGGTGGTGGTTGATTTATCTTGGTCTTAGACATTTTGTGAGATTAAAAACTCATGGTTTAGAAGGCCATTCTCTTTATCTTTGCAGGTTTTTTTTTTTCATGAAAATTCCTGGATTGTCTGTGAAACGTGGCCTTTTTTAGATCATGGATCCTGGTGTTTCTCAGAGAGGCTTATTTTGCAGACAACAGTAGTCCTTCAGTACTCTGCATTTCACAAATTCCAGGGCCCAAGAAAAGTGTTAAGGAATCTGAAATTCTGGGTGTTAAAAAGTTCTCAAAAGGGACTCTTGATTGATAACCTACAGCATATTTCTTCAGGGTGATGTACCAACATGGGGAGGGGGGAACCTCAACTCAGTTAAAGAACTTGGAGGCTATGTTCCTACTAGGAGAGTTCATCCTTATCTGTGTGGTAACTGTGGCTTGCAGCATCCACATGGCTGCCTTTGTAAATATGGGACAAAGAAGGAAATGATCGTTCCCATCTGTCACAAACGGAGTGTTCTGCATGAGTGAAGTTCTACCACCCCAGACGGCATTTTGCCCTTTTGTAAACAATAAATGACATATAAGTCATGATAGATGGTATTTTAAATGATAATCCAATCTTTTAGGGAATGGAATAGCTATTTTTACATTTATTTATTTATTTATTTACTTACTAATAGCTTAAAACATGCTATTTCCTTGTTATAACACAATTAATGAAAGAGAACTGAGAGTAAGTCAGGGCCTCAATCTCCTTTGTCCCTCAAGACCAGCCTCCAAACTAGTCAGTGAAGGCAGAACATTGTCCTCCTGGCAGAAACATTTCCTAACCTCTACTGGGAAGTGATGCTTGAAAGATATTGATTGATTGGCTGGGGAGATGGCTTAGCAGTTAAGAGCACTGACTGCTCCTCCACAGGTCCTGAGTTCAATTCCCAGCAACCACTACCTCATAACCATCTATAATGGGATCTGATGCCTTCTTCAAGTGTATCTGAAGAGAGCAACAGTGTACTCACATACATAAAATAAGTAAGTCTATTTTAAAAAAATGAGTACTTATTGTTCTTGTAGAGGATCCAAGCTCAGTTCTCAGCACCCACGAGGTGACCCTATAACCTCATCTGTAACCCCAGCTCCTCCAGCACCAGGAGAGCTGTTGTGTTCTTCTGACCTCCTTGGGCACTAGGTGTATACATTGTACACTGACATACATGCAGGCAAAACACCCATTCAAACAAGATGAATTCAAGAAAAGTTTGAAAAACTAAAAATAAACCGTTAAAAGGAAACCAAGTCTATGGAACACATTGCTTTATGACAACCCATCAGAAAATGCTCATTACTGTTAAAGATTCCTGTCCAAAGAATCTTGGTTCTCGGAGATAATGAATATCTTCTCTCCTCAACCACAGTAGGAACATAAACTGTGCCTTTAGTTAAGAATTCTAAAGCTAGGCAGGATGGTCCAGGATTGTAATCTCAGCATTGGAGGCAGAGGCAGGAGTTCTAGGTCAGCCTGGGCTACAGTATAAATGATACCCTGTCTCAAGTAATTAGAAAAATGGAGACTGTGAATATAGATTGGTGGTAGAGTCAGTTGGCCTAGCATGGTGAGGCAGCTGTGTTGCAGTCTTCATACCACAAAATAAAATTCAGCATTTTTCTTGAACATTTTGTTACGGGTATTTATAGCCAATAGAAACCCTGTGACTTAATGCCATTTAGTTTTAAGTAAACAAAGAGGAACTGTTTGAAGCTGGTGGTCATTAAATGCATATAAAATTATCATGGCAATTATATCCAAAATATACAAAGAACTCAAAAAGTTAGACCGCAGGGAGACAAATAACCCTATTAAAAAATGGGGTTCAGAGCTAAACAAAGAATTCACAGCTGAGGAATGCTGAATGGCTGAGAAACACCTAAAGAAATGTTCAACATCTTTAGTCATCAGGAAATGCAAATCAAAACAACCCTGAGATTTCACCTCACACCAGTGAGAATGGCTAAGATCAAAAACTCAGGTGACAGCAAATGCTGGCGAGGATGCGGAGAAAGAGGAACACTCCTCCATTGTTGGTGGGATTGCAGACTGGTACAACCATTCTGGAAATCAGTCTGGAGGTTCCTCAGAAAATTGGACATTGAACTGCCTGAGGATCCAGCTATACCTCTCTTGGGCATATACCCAAAAGATGCCCCAACATATAAAAAAGACACGTGCTCCACTATGTTCATCGCAGCCTTATTTATAATAGCCAGAAGCTGGAAAGAACCCAGATGCCCTTCAACAGAGGAATGGATACAGAAAATGTGGTACATCTACACAATGGAATATTACTCAGCTATCAAAAAACAACGACTTTTATGAAATTAAGTAGGCAAATGGTTGGAACTGGAAAATATCATCCTGAGTGAGCTAACCCAATCACAGAAAGACATACATGGTATGCACTCACTGATAAGTGGCTATTAGCCCAAATGCTTGAATTACCCTAGATGCCTAGAACAAATGAAACTCAAGACGGATGATCAAAATCTGAATGCTTCACTCCTTCTTTAAAAGGGGAACAAGAATATCCTTGGCAGGGAATAAGGAGGCAAAGATTTAAACAGAGACAGAAGGAACACCCATTCAGAGCCTGCCCCACATGTGGCCCATACATATACAGCCACCCAATTAGACAAGATGGATGAAGCAAAGAAGTGCAGACCGACAGGAGCCGGATATAGATCGATCCTGAGAGACACAGCCAGAATACAGCAAATACAGAGGCGAATGCCAGCAGCAAACCACTGAACTGAGAATAAGACCCCCGTTGAAGGAATCAGAGAAAGAACTGGAAGAGCTTGAAGGGGCTTGAGACCCCATATGTACAACAATGCCAAGCAACCAGAGCTTCCAGGGAGTAAGCCACTACCTAAAGACTATACATGGACTGAACCTGGACTCTGACCTCATAGGTAGCAATGAATATCCTAGTAAGAGCACCAGTGGAAGGGGAAGCCCTGGGTCCTGCTAAGACTGAACCCCCAGTGAACTAGAGGGAGGGCGGCAATGGGGGAGGGTGGGGAGGCAACACCCATAAGGAAGGGGGGAGGAAGGGGATGTTTGCCCGAAACCGGAAAGGGAATAACACTCAAATGTATATAAGAAATACTCAAGTTAATAAAAAAAAATTATCATGGCAAATTGTTAAGAAAAGTTATATTGCTGGGAGATGATGCCCCCTTAATCCCAGCACTTAAGGAAACAGACAGGCAGATGTCTTGTGTGTTGGAGGCTAGCCTGGTCTACATAGTGAGTTCTAGGCCAGTCAGAACTACATGGTAAGATCAATCCCCTTACTAGGCTTAGTGATTAAGAATATTTGTTGCTCTTGCAAAGGATCCAAGTTCTCTCCCAGTACCCACATGGTGGCTCACAACCACCCATAATTCCTGTTCCAAGGAATCCAGTGCCCTCTTCTGGCCCCTGTGGACACCGGGCATACACACAGTATATGTACATATATGCAGACAGCATTCAAACACATAAAAATAAAGTAAATCTTTTAAAGTTATTTAAAATTTACATATCACATTAGAAAGATCCACTCCATGTGATAGATACTATATAAAAAAAACAGCAACAACGGTATTTGGACTTTTCACCTTTTATAAAATTAATAATTATTTCCTCTTAGGGGCTGGGGATTTAGCTCAGCGGTAGAGCGCTTACCTAGGAAGCGCAAGGCCCTGGGTTCGGTCTCCAGCTCCGAAAAAAAAGAACCAAAAAAAAAATAATAATTATTTCCTCTTAATATTCAAAGGATTATCAGTTATAAATAATCATGCTAACCAGCTTGGGTGTCTTAATGTTTTCCAGGCCTGTAGCCTCCTCACATGTAGTCATGGGCCCTTTATCTAAGGCATCAATAAAGTGGCTTTCTCAGGATTACTTGACTTGGACTTTTTTCATCTCCAACCTTCACTTTTGCCCTTCTTGTTATCTGGGATGTTATCCTCATCTGATAAGCTTTTCTAAAGCTTATCCATTCTTCAAGTCCCCCTGTAAAACACCACTTTTCATCCCTCCAACTGATGTGACCTCTCTCCTCCTCTAAATTTTAACTATACTATGATTAAGTATGCTTGCCTCCCTCACTGGACTGTGACTTCTTAGTTCAATGAGCACAGCATTCATCTACCCTGGGTCCTATGCTTGGTACAGAGCTAATGCTCCAGACATGAGTTTGGAGAGGAGGTGAGCCATCCATTTTCTAGCTATAAAGGTAAGATTTCAATGATCCCCATTTGTACTCACATGCAAGAGCAGAAGCATGGCCCATGTGCCTTCACGTTAAATTTCCACAGATACTTCACACGCATCCATTGAGTTGGCATGTATGGGCACTTTGGATTGTTACTACAGTTTAAGAGGATTTTGTCCTGTGATGTTACACCCATATGAGCTAGGAGAGAAAGAAATTGTTACACAGCTCCATGAAATCTAGTTCCAGTCAAATATAAATAGTATTAGCACTTAACAAGATAACATCTTTTCAGATATCAGATGGGCAAAGACTGAAAGAGCTTCAGAAGTTGCTGTCATGGTGGAAAACCTCAAGGTCTCATTTATTTCAAGCGGGAATGTAAAAATGGCAGGATTTATGTGAGGAGTGATTTATTAATTTGGTAATAGTTTTCAAAATATAAAACAGAGCGGAAATGTACACTTTGAGGGATTTCTTCTCCAGGGACACTCCTTTAAATCTGGACAAAAGGAGGCCAAGCCTCTCCTAAGGGAGCTGCAATAACAGTTAAATGTGACCTAGAGGATCTCCAAGAGACTTGACCAAAGCACCAGTTTGCATAAACACAAAGGTGAAAGGAGAGCCACGCAATGCCATCAGTGAAACTCGATGTGTGTGAAACTGGAGGACAAAAAATACAATTTCAACACCAAAAATTTTGCAAGGAACAAAAGGAGTCTAGATTAAGACATGTCAGCTACATATAGTGTGTTAACCTTGCCTGAAATATGATGTTTAACAAACTTATTGTTTAATAAATCTGAGTATAACAAATATGATTTAAGCAATAGTCCAGAAAGCAGAATGCTGGCAGGATATAACTGAGGTCAAGAAATCATTTTTGGTTTGGGAGTCTGTACATGTTTAGAGATAAGTTCTTCCTGTGTAGCCCTGGATGATTGTAAACTTAGAGACACACTTGTCTCTGCCTCCCTAGTGTTAGGATTAAAGACATGGACCATCAAGACTAGACTATGAAATCCTTTTTAAACTTTAAAGTATAGTAATGGTATATGGTGTGATTTCTTAAAATAAACTTATTTTTATCATTTTTATTTGTGTGTATGTGTGTATTACAGGTATGTTGGTGGGGAGTACGTATGTATGTGTGAGAGAATGCCCTTGAAAGCCAAAAACCGGTGTCAGGCCCCATGGACCTGGGCATAACGTCCCTTGTGAGCCACTGGACTTGTATGCTGGAAACTAAACTTGATACTTCTCGGAAGTCAATAAGAATTCTTAACTGCTGAGCTATCTCTCTAGCCTCGTGACTTTTTAAAAAGGGGTTCTTTTCTTTGGGGGGGTATACTATGAAAGATTTGTGGAAGAAGCTTGCCTCAGAATAATGAAGCAAAGGCAACGCAGCTATATGGAAGGAACAATCCTGCCTGTGAGGTAGCTGCTGGCTCCTAACATCAGGAGTCCGCGATACGTTCTTCACTTCTGTCTTCTACAACTCCCTGTAAAAGGGCAAAGAGGAAGTTGATAGTGTTTCTTGTAGTAAAAAAAAAAAGTAGAAATGATCTACCTATCTTAACTAGGAATTGGTACATACCTGTATCATAGAAACTATTGTTTTGTCAAAAACTGAAACTATAATGTACCTCTACATGTAATAAATGTGTACAAAAATATTAGCTCCTATCTATCCATTGCTGTTTAACAATCTCCATGGCATCACAAGAGAAAATGATGTAGGAGACATGAATAATATTCTCATTTATGTAAAGAAGGAAGTCTTATATACATATTCCTCTTTCCACAAGTTATTTTTTTTAAAGATTTATTTATTTATCTTGTATGTGACTACACTGTAGCTGTCTTCAGACACACCAGAAGAGGGCATTGGATCCCATTACAGATGGTTGTGAGCCACCATGTGGTTGCTGGGATTTGAACTCAGGATTTCTGGAAGAGCAGTCAGTGCTCTTAACCGCTGAGCCATCTCTCCAGCCCCACAAGTTATTTTTAATATTTATTTTTATTTTATGTATATCATTTTTGTTTGCATGTTACCACACCATGTGCATGTACGTAATGCCCTTATAGATCAGAAGAGAATGTTGTATCCCCTAGAACTGGAGTGACCCTCAGTTGTAAGTCACCCCATGTGTGCTGGGAATTAAACCTGGCTCTCCGCAAGAACAGGGATGCTGTTAAACACAGAGTCATCTCTCCAGCCCCTCTGTAAGCTATTTCTAAACATATTCTTAAGACATTGAGAATTAAACACGAGTGTTTGCTCCAGAAGAACCGAAGTATGTCTGTGGTAGGGAGTGAAGCCACTTTTTCAATATAGAAAGATGCTTTGGGAGCTTGGGACATAGCTTAATCAGAGAACCCTTGCTTACACCTCATGCGGTTCACCTGGGTTCAATCTCCAAAACCACCAAAATATTAATTTTTAGGTACTTTCAAGAAGCACAGGATACCTCCGTGGGTAAAGGCAGCACCAAATATGACCATTTGAATCCTATTCCTGGAAGTAACATGGTGGAAAGAAAGAACTATGTCCCTAAAGTTGTGACCTCTGCAAATGTACCCTGGTCTCTGCCCCTCAAGCAAATCCAAAGAAAAATTTAAATAATATGCTCTCTACCACACATAGTGGTGGCCCATTCCTTTAAACCCGACATACAGAAGGAAGAGGCTGGTGGATCTCTGTGAGTTTGAGGCCAGCCTGATTTACATAGTGAGTTCCAAGCTAGGTGGGGCTACATTATGAGACCCTGTCTCAAAAGAAATTACTTTCCATTTGATTAACACCTTAAAATAAAATATCCTAGCCAAGTAATGAACAACTGAACTTCTCGAATGAACCTCCCTTAATACTGAATATAGATTTTTTTCTTTTGCTGAATGGGAATTATTGGAGGCTTCAGACATTTTAAAATTATATGCAAATTGACAAGGATTAGTGACCTCACTCCTTTGGATCACACACAGAAGCATTTCTCTTTGCAGCTCCCCCAGGACTTATGTTTATAACTCTAAACACACATTTTCAAGATGATCTGAAACATCTAAGTCAAACCTCTCAATATCTTCTTTTTTAATGGATAGTATCATTTTTAGAGTAGGCCTTTTATGGTCTTAATTACGTTTTGCTGAGGATTATAGACACTGTAAAGGGAACTTGCAGTCTTCACAGTTCTCCCTACAGAAAGTGGTGGGATACCCGGGCCAGGAATCAGCTTCACAGTAGGATAGATACTGAAAGCCTACAAGTAGATCAGGAGGTGGTGACCATAGACTTTTATTTCATTTCTCACCACCACTGAGACACTCTGCTTTTGCTTTCGTATGACCTCCCTTCCAAAAGCACTCTGAGAGCATTCCATTGACTTTTCCTCCATGAGCACAGTTGCTAACAACAATACTGTCATGTAAGAAGAGAAGTCCTCCACATCCTTTCTGTTTAGGACGTAAAAAGATTAGGGGATTTTTTTTCAATGAATGTGTTCCACATGGACAACTCCATTCTTTCTGCAGCAGGAGCAATGCAGCGTGAGGAAAGCAGTATACCCCTGGTAAGAAGGCAAACTGCTTTCTTTCCACAGGAGATAATTGTTGGGGTTTTGTAATAGTTGTTAGAGATGGAGCAAATTGTGCAAAAGTTAGGTGGATGCAAGCCATTTTCCTGACTTGGGGACTTTACCACACAGTATGTTGTTTCTTCCTCTCAGGGATTCCGAGAGGGTTGCAGATTGGGAGCAGCTGTGTGGGGCAGAACGAAATGGTGGCGAGCCTCAGATTTCTGAGTTGACTAGATATGTGTGGTGATGCCTTTAGTAGGGATGAGGAAGGTTGTAGGAGCTGCAGATGAAGGGAAAAGTAAGAAAGAGTTGGTGTGTTGCATTTTTCACAGGATAATTGGGGGGTCAGCAGGTCTTGACAGGTCACGTGGTGCACAGCAGGTCATAAACTCTTAGCCAGAGAAAGAAACAAACCATCCTTTCTATCCCCCTGAAAACTTAATTCTCACCATATGTTTGACTGCCCACGGCACATTACAGATCATTGACCAATTTTTTTTCTTAAACGACAGAAAACTGAATTTCCAAAGTCCCGCTCTTTAGAGATTTAGCACTTATACTGGCAACACAAAAGTTTTGAATTGTTGTTTTGAAATACAAGTAACATGAAAGTGTATTTCATTTACTCTACTAGACAAGTTCTCCTCAAGTGGCACATGTGCACAGGCATAAACACTTTTCAGTTAACCTTACTTAACAAAGTGCTTCTTTAAAGAAGTCCAAATACTTAGTAAAACCTTTTCCAGCATCCATTCCCACTCACAATGAAATAATGCACCTTCTCATCTTCAGGAGGGTGTGATGGGACAAAGACGAATGTTCCCAGTGATGACATTGTGGCATTAATCCCTCCAATCTCGGCAGGGTACAGGTCCAAGCTGCTAATTACTACCCTGCCTTCTGAGCTTCCTGACTTTCAAAACCATTTCTAAAATGATTCTTTACAGATATGTGCATTGAAGAACAGCCAAGCTTAAGAATGTTCATGGCAGCAGTGAGATGCCCAACAACTGCAAACAGCTTAAACCTACGAGAGGAAGGTCCAGTTAACAAGTTAAAGGGAAGTAGAACATGTGGCTATTACAAAAAATAGGTTGTTTTCAGGCTCCATGCTTAGTGTCAAGCCAATAAAAAATTCTCTCAATCTGAGTGTTACATATAATTTGGGGATAATTTCATAAGAAACTATTAATGGTGGTAACTTTTAAGGCTAAGATTAATTGTACTACAGGTAAGAGATTGTTTTCTTCTTTTTGTTTGCACTGGATCCAACTGTTGGATTTTTTATAAATGCCTATGAAGAACAGTGAGATGGATATTGGGTAAAAGAGGTTACCACCAAGTCTGTTGACTAGAATTCAATCTCCAGACCCTAATATTAAAAGGAGAGAATTGACTCCTGATAGTTGTCCTCTGCTCCCCACATAAGCACTGTGCACATGCACGTGTACACAAACACACACACACACACACACACACAAACAGTGTAATACAAACATAGAAACAAAGGTGTCTATGAATCTAAAAGAAATAGAGATGTTAAGAAAGGTTTTTAACACTAAAAACAATTTTATAATCTTACAAATCTATGTCTCTCTTCAGATATATTTAAAAAGTGTCATTTCTTTTTAAACTATTTTGAAATTTAAAATAAACATTTCCACCAGTGAATCATTTAGTATGACAAAATGTTTTGCTTTCCAAACACACACTTTCCTCTTAGAGAGCTCTAAAGCTGTCTTCTCCTAAGAGATCCCTCCGGGAGTGAGGCTCTCCACAATGCTATTTTTATTTTTATTCTTCTTTGTATAATATTTTTCAAAAGCAACCTTGTTAATGTGTAATTGACATAAAATGAGCTCTAGGTGCTTAGTGATGGATCATTTGCTTTGCATATACAAGTCCTTGGGTTCAATTCAATTCCTAAGCTGTGTTCTTTTCTTTCTTCCTTCCTTCCTACCTTCCTTCCTTCTTTCCTTTCTTTCTTTTTCTTCCTTCCTTCCTTCCTTCCTTCTTCCTTCCTTCCTTTCTTCTTTTCTATTCTTTTTTTGAGACAGGTTTCTCTGTGTAGTCCTGGCTGTCCTAGAACTCTCTCAGGAGGCTAGGCTGGCCTCAAACCTAGAAATCTGTCTGCCCCTGCTTCCTGAGTGCTGGCATGCACCACCAACGCCAGCTCTAAAAATGTGTCATTTCAAATAAGCATGTCACAGTCTCGTATTTATAATACCCAAGATATGGAGCCAAGCTGGGTGTCCATGGACTTGTAAATGGAAAAAAAATGACATATTTACATGATGGAGTATTATTCAACTTCTAAAAGCAGAACCTGTCATTTGTGAGAACATGGGTGAAACAGTTTAGTTTAAAATTAAATGTGCATGTGCATATGTGTTTCTGTGTTATGTGCATCTGAGTCTAGTACCTATGGGTGCCAGGAGAGGATGTCAGTTCTTCTGGAGATGCAGTTACAGGTAGTTGTGAGCTGCCAACAGTGAGTGAACTAAACCCCTGTTCTTTTTTTTAAAAGATTTATTTATATATGTGGGTACACTGTTGCTGTCTTTAGACAAACCAGAAGAGGGCATTGGATTCCATTACAGATGGTGCAGGAAATTTGAACTCACAACCTCTGGAAGAGCAGTCAGTGTTCTTAACCTCTGAACCATCTCTCTAACTCCAAACTTGTGTGTTTTTTTTTTGTTGTTGTTGTTTTTGTTTTTTTTCTCTTTTTTCGGAGCTGGGGAACGAACACAGGGCCTTGCGCTTGCTAAGTGAACCTCTACCACTGAGCTAAGTCCCCCCAACCCCAAGCTTGTGTTCTTTTTTTTTTTTTTCTTTTCCTTTTTCTTTTTTTCGGAGCTGGGGACTGAACCCAGGGCCTTGCGTTTGCTAAGCAAGTGCTCTACCACTGAGCTAAATCCCCAACCCCCTCAAGCTTGTGTTCTTAATCACTGAACCATCTCTCCAGTCCCAAACTTCCTACACTCTTTTAAAAATATTTTTAAATGTTGTTCCTAAATTTTATTTTCTGTGTATGGGTGTTTTGCCTGAATGTATGTATGTGCACACTATGTGTTATTGTTGCCTGGGGAGGAGGTCACAATAAAAGGGGTCAGATCACCTGAAGCTGGAGTCACAGACAGTTGTGTGTTACCATGTAGGTAGCTGGTCCCTTGCAAGAGCAGTGGTTGCTCCAATCTCCTTCCTTTTTTCACGTGCTTGCCCACCCAGGTCAACCCTAGCCATTTGGGTCCTGCAGCCAGTTCCCTATCTTAGAGCTGCCTCTCTGAAAGCCACCCTCCCCAAGGCTAGACCTGAATCAAACCACTCACTACCACAGCATAGCATGCAAGGACAATCAGAAAACACTAAACGCCAGGGCCAGAAAGCCAGTTGAATGGGGTTTATTGTTTCAGATTGGGTTTGCCCCATCCCTTGAAGTTTTAGTTCCTGCGCTGGCATTGGCGGGGTCAGTAGCCTCCCGTTCTTCAAGGTACTTGGCCCTCAGAACCGCAGCCCTCTCCTCGTAGGGATTTTATCCTCTTCCCAACACCTGGCCCACATCCTCCCTGCAGCCTTGGCCACTTGCGCCCACAGTCCAGTTCGGTGTTGTTCTTTTATCTCGTCAAAATGGTCCTGGGAGAAGAGCAGGAACGAGGATGGGGGCTTCTTCGTGCATTCACATCCCTCCTTCTTCTTCTTCTCTCCCTTCTCGGGCGGTGTAGTTTCTCATTTCACGTTGGTACCGATCTTTGTCGCTGGCCCGGGCTTCATACTTCTTTTTTTTTCTTTGAGATGGTCTTCCATTTTCAGAACACTGTCTAGAAAATTCGGTAAGTCATACCGATGTTTGGCTGTTGCTCCTCATTTGATTTCTGAAGTCCATCATAAAATGGACATAAGGAGAGACGTTCACTTTCGGTCTTTCTTTGCTTCCTTTTCCCATGATTATAAAAGCACCAACTCCGATCCTGCTGATTTAGATAGCAGCGATTGGTCTTCACTACAGGAGCAATCTAGATAGTGTCCTCCATATGGTGAAATCTTCCCTCTGTGTGTGCCTCAGCCAGGGCCCAGCCTTTTCAGTGCTGGTGGGCATTGTTGGGTCAAAGAAGGGAAAATGTGACGTCATCCCTGAGCTGACCAATAGCAGCCAAGCTCAGTCATTTACTCTAGGCCTTTTTTTTTCTTTTTCCTTTTCTTTTTCTTTTTTTTTTTTGGAGCTGGGGACCGAACCCAGGGCCTTGCACTTGCTAGGCAAGTGCTCTACCGCTGAGCTAAATCCCCAACCCCTAGGCCTTTTTTTTTTAAAGATTCATTTAATATCTATATAAGTACACTGTAGCTGTCTTCAAACACACCAGAAGAGGGCATCAGATCTCATTACAGATGGCTGTGAGCCACCATGTGTTTGCTGGGAATTGAACTCAGGACCTCTGGAAGAGTAGTTAGTGCTCTTAACCACTGAGCCATCTCTCCAGGCTCCTCCCTAATGATTTTCTTTCTACTTATGTTACTCATTATTGAGACTCAGGATGTTTCAGTTTTACATATGTGGATTTATCTACTTTTCCTTATAACTGCCAGTGCTTCATGTAATCTTTATTAAATTAAATAGCCTTCATATGTGCATATTATATATTTTTACCACTTCTACTTTCCAATCCTTTCCTTAGTCCCCATGCTGTTCCTCAAATTCATGACCTTTCTTTAATTTTTGTTCTATATATGTACCTATAAAATAATATAAATAAAATATATGAATTATATAAATATATAAATAAAATTATATATATATATATATATATATATTCTGCCTTAGCTACTCTTCTGTTGGTACAAAGAATCATGATCAATGATATAAAATAAAATATCATTAAAATAAAGCATTTAATTAGGGTCCTGTTTAGAGTTTTTAAGGTTGAGCCTCTGACCATCATGGCAGGGATAGTGGCAGCAAGTAGGGAAGCAGGCATGGCACTAGAGCAGTAGCTGAGAGTTTACATCCTGAAGGAGGCAGAAAAGGAGGTCCTGATGTACCCTTTGAAACTTCAAAACCCACCCTTCAGCAAGGCTATGCAACCTAATCCTTCTCTACTACCTAGGAACTAAGCATTCGGATATAGAAGCCTATGTGGACTATTCTCATTCAAACCACTGTGTGCATGTGCGTGTGTGTGTGTTTGTGTATTTATGGTGTGTATGTGTATGTGTGTGTGTGTGTGTGTGTGTGTCTGTGTGTATGTCTGTGTCTGTATGTGTGTCTATGTGTATGTGTCTGTGTGTGAGAGAGTGTATATATATGTATATATGTATATATATGCATATATATGTAACATGATGAGTCTGTTTAGTTGCTTAAATGCATGTTACTATTATCTTTCCTTCATGGCTACATTATTTTATCTCCTTAAAAAAGCAAACAAGATGGGCTGGATTGATAGTTCAGTGGTTAAGAGCGCCGACTGCTCTTCCAGAGGTCTTGAGTTCAAATCCCAGCAACTACATGATGGCTCACAACCATCTGTAATGGGGTCTGATGCCCTCTTCTGGTGTTTTTGAGAACAGCTAGAGTGTACTCATATACACAAAATAAATAAAATCTTTTAAAAAAGAAAACAAGCAAGCCAACAACTAACAACAACAAAAACCCACCAGGCTCTTATTATTTATTCGCAGCTGTCCAGGAACCCACTATATGTAGACCAGGCTGGTTTCAAACTCACAGAGACCTACCTGCCTCTGCCTTCTGATTGCAGGAGTTCAAAGCGTGTGCCACCTTGCCGGCCTGGTTGTGTTATTTTCACTTTCCTCTTCACATCAACCCTGTTAATATGCCTATTGTTAATATGACTTGTTGATGTATATTAAGATATGATGATATCATTTGTAATTTTGATAAAATCGGATATAATCATTTCAAGACATGTATTTGCTTGTTAGCTAGCTACATGCCAAATCTAGTTATGATTTTTTGTTCTTTTTGTTTGTTGATTTGTTGTTTGTTACTAGATTTGGGGAGGGGATTCAAGACAGGGTTTCTCTTTGTAGCACAAGGTATTACTATTAACAATATCTTATTTCTGTTCTGGTCATCACAACCTAGAGTTGGTACTCAGTGGCGAAGTATTTGTCTAAGATGTTTGAGGATTCCTTGGCTTCTGTCCCCAGTTCCAGAACTGAACAGTGGGGACTGACTATCCACAGGCATGTACATCATCAGCAAGAAGTGTCCCTTTTGGAAACCCTGTCTTGGGCTGCAATAGCTTGTTAGTTTCTAAGAGACTAAATATGTGTACCATTGCTATGGTGAATAGGGCTTGGTTCTTGATAAAAATTTCATAGTTGAAAGCCTTTCCTTGCATCTCTCTCTATAGATACCACCTACTCTAAGTCACTCTTAGGCAATGGTATAGGATTATGGAAATACTACACATAATTAGACTGTGTCCTCACTTCACTATTACATGGGTCACAATTTACTGTTCTTTATCTGTCACTTCTTTACCGTTTGGTCACGTAAAGATCGACAAGGACAGAATTTTTATTTTTGCTTATTGTATCCTTGAGGCTCAAACATTTTCCAGCACACAGTAGCTCACAATTTAAATTCCGAAGAAGAATGATGGATAAAGCATGATCTAGCCTTAAGAACGTAAGTATTGTGTAGGATAGTGTACCTGTGGGAAAACGTTTTCAGGGTTCTAAATAACAAATGCCCAAACAAACATGAGAAAAAGAAACCCAGCCCTTGTCTTGAATCCTTGGTGAAAGTACTGGTTTCATCTATTAAATAAAAATGAGAAGAACAAATTTGAAGCTGCCGGGCTCTAAGCTCTACTGGTCTGTACATGCATATGTCTATTTAATTTTAGATTCATTTATTTTATTTTGTGTTTATGAATGCTTATCTTGCATACCTCATGCCAGCAGACTTCAGAAGACAGCCCTGGATGCCCTTTAACTGGAGTTGTGGATGGTCATAAGTGCCCTGTGGGTTCTGGGTCACATGCAAGATTAAAAAGTGCAGAGTCATCTCTTCAGCCCCCTGTACATATCTTATTCAACCTTAACCCTCATGAATGCTACTATCCTTTAAGCTAGCATGCTCCTTGCATCTTGCAACTATGAAACAGTTATATTGTTTTTATATTTTTCAACAGGTCATTTAAAGGGTGGGAAATCAATCATTTGGCATGTGTTTCTTGAAGTATTTTAGGTCAAACACTATGCAAATTCCTGGACAGGGAGTGGTACAATAACAGACAAGACCTCTGTATACCTATTCAAGATTAGCCTGGACTGGTTCTGAAATGCATGAACCCACAATGAATAATGATGAGCTGTCATGAATTTCTTAAGGAAAAGGACAAGAGATCATTGATGAAATAATCAGAGAAGACGTTTGATAAATCAACAGTCAAGGTGAGATACTAAGTGTGAGTCTGTGTCAAGTGTGATGGTTTGTATATCCTCAGCCCAGGTAGTGGCATTATTAGGTGTGGCCTTGTTGGAGTAGATGTGTCACTGTGGGTGTGAGCTTTTATACCCTCACTCTACCTGCCTGGGAGCCAGTCTTCCACTAGCAGCCTTCAGATGAAGATGTAGAACTCCCGTCTCCTCCGGGACCATGCCTGCCTGGATGCTGCCATGCTCCCACCTTGATAATAATGAACTGAACCTCTGAACCTGTAAGTCAGCCCCAATTAAGTGTTGTCCTTAAAAGAGTTGCCTTGGTCATGGTGTCTGTTCACAGCAGTAAAACACTAAGATAGTCAAGGTTTTGAAGTGAGAAAGAAATTGACATAACCTGAGAAACTGAATAAAGTCAACTTCTCTATATACATATATATACAGGAGGTTAAATATATATCCACTGACAGAAATTAAATCTACAGGGCCCTGTAGACAATGTTAAATAGCGTAGAATTTATCTAATGTTTAAGTGCAGCACCTTCGGGATTTTTACCTAAGAAAAATGACATGATTGTATTTTCCTTTTGAAAAGATTGATCACTTGATAGCTATGGGAATGTGGACTGGTTGAGGAAGAATGGCTAGAAAACACCCAAGTGGGAAACTGTTGAGGTGATGCAAAGGGTCTTAGTAGTTCCAGCTGCAGCCAGAAGCAGTGCAGAAATCAATGGATCCAGAGAAGCTTCCCCAAGGAATGAAGCATTGCATCACAAAGTGAATTGACTCCAAGGGGGAAATAAGCAGGTGTTAGAAGCTATGGGAGGTTGAATTAGATAGGAATGAAGAACAAGCCACATTGCTAGGGCAGCTTCATGATCATGTTTGACCTTAGGAAGAGGAATTTTAGTGAATTCAGAATCTGTGATGCAATGGACCAAGAAGTGAGTACAGGCTTTTCTGTTTCTTGCATGTCATTACTGCAGAACACAAGAGAAAGTACTGACGAACACATGAGAAAACAACACCTTGAAAGCCTGTAAGACAGGCAAGGTGAAGAATTAGCAGGGTTAATGCTAAGAGATGTAAGAGAAGAAATACTGGAATTACCAAAGCCACTCTTATCCACTTCACAATCTGAAGAATTCACTGCGTCCAGCTTTACAGAAAATCACCCCAATCATAGATTAAGGAAAAGGCTAGTGGATACATTAAAGGGAGCATAGGAGTACTTTGTCATTAAAATGGCACAGAAAGGAACGTGCCCTCAAAACATTACCCTCTAACTTGCTTTCCTACATGCTCCAAGAGAGATGGAAAAGAATATGAATTTACAGATGTTGAGCAGACAGAGATGGGGGGAAACAGTCTAGAAGTTGTAATCAAGAAGGTCCCGTTCATATTGTCTGAGTGACTGATGAAACCTCTAGTCAGAAATTTAAAGAGACCTTGGCCTGTTAATCTTCCCAGACACCTACTAGAAAGAGCAAACAGATCCTTTGAAAAGGAGTGCATCTTTGTCCTTGATCTCAAAGAATGTATTCAAATTATTTTATAAGGAAAAGTGAGCAGTTCACAAGTAAGAATCAGCAAAAATAACAAGCAAGTCACGTAAGTCTTATAATTATTAAACCAATATTATGAAGGCTATCCTTGGTGTATTTAAAGAAATAAACGTGTGCAGGAGAAAGGAAATTCTGAGCAACTGTATTTGCAAAAACATCTCATCAAACTCCTAAAAGTGTGTGTGTGTGTGTGTGTGTGTGTGTGTGTGTGTGTGTGTGCATTGTAAAATGAACTCAACATATTGAAGAATCAGCATCTAGTCAGCCACAACTAATTAAAGAACTGGGAAAGAGTTCAGAAGAAATTATACAGAAAGTAGAACAGAAAAGCAGAATAAAAAGAAGGAACAAAAATTATTTTCTAGGAAAACCTGCCGGAGTACAGTATGCTTCTAGAGGAAACTGTGTAACCCAGCTTAACTGATGTTGGGTAACATTGTTCTTTTCTCAAAAAAAAAAAAAAAAAAAAAAAAAAAAAAAAAAAAAAAAAAAGAAGGAAGAAAGCACATGTGAACGGATACTCAAAATGTATACAGTGATTGGCTAAGAACATGTCAGAATACACCTTTGGTTCCAGAAAGAATGGGGAAAGAGAATAACATAGACTCAATATTGTAAGAGTTATGCGTTTTTAGAAGGGTGGAGAGATTGGGGAGTACAGCAGCCAGGGGTGGGAAGATTCCTTCCAAAGAAGGGGTAAATAGTATTTTGCTAACTGATCCCTGATTTTCACAGCCACTGAGAAAGCTAAAGACTGTATCGTACATTTGATTAGCATTTGTTGTGTGTGGTGGGGTAAAGAATGCCTGTGTATGTGCATGTGGGCATCACAAGCATACTTGTAGAAGCCAGAGAACAGCCTTGGGTGTTGGTCCCCAGGGGGTGCCTTCCATTTTTAGTTTGAGACAAATCAAAAAGTTAGCTTAAATCCATTACAGACCTAAGTTCTCTGTCTCTACCTCCCTGTCTCCCTTCCAGAGATGAGTAGGTACACATCACAATGCATGAACTTGTATGTGAGTTTGAGGAATTAGAACTCAAGTCCTCATGGTTGTGAAGTTAGCCATCTTCCCAGTTCTGCAAATAATTGTTTTTATGGATTTGTGTTTATTGTTATTGTTACTGTTTTGTTGTTGCTTAGGGGGCGTAGGTTCATATGGGAGGTCAGAGAACAATTTATGGAACTGGTTCTTTCCTGCACCTTTTATGTGTGTTCCAAAGCTGCCCTCAGGCAGCCAGGCTTAACAAGAACCTTACAAAAAAAAAAAAAAACCAAGAACCTTTTACTCCTTCCCTTCTGCCACATTACCAGCAGCCCTACATCACACTGTTGAAAGAGCAAAGTCAGAGAGAAATGGAAAACAGGTTAGTGGTTACCAGGAACCAGGGGGACACAGGAAGAAAAGTGTCTGTAACTATAAAAAGGCAATGCTGGTAGTCCTTTGATTGAAGTGTGGACACAACTTCCATTAGGAAACTATCGAAATGTTGGGAGCCATTGGCATTCAGTTGCACCCAGTCATTTGGAAATAGACATTTTATTGAGGCAGACAAACAGAAAAGCTGACAGATCTCATGTGTACCTTTCCATGACTTGCCACAAAGTACATTCATTTGGATAATCAGTGCCCAGATTTAGCTTTAAAAATGGAACATTAACCAACCCCTCAGAGACCTGCCTGGTAAGCTTTCCCAGTCACTACCCTTCCAGCAAGATAACCATCATTCTGACTTCCAACACCATGGAAAGTTTTGCCTCCTGACAACTTCACAACTTCCATGTTATAGTCAAGACTGAGGTAAAATCAATTTGTCACACAAGACTACTAGCACTAATGGCTGGGACCCATTAAACACATTATTTCTACCAAGCACTGTTTTAAGTACTGTACATTAACTAATCTGTTCTCATGACCGCACCATGAAATAGATGCTATCATCGTATCTAATTTACCAATGAGGCACCCGGAATAAAAGGAAATTAAGCAATCTGCTCCAACACCTACTGGTATTTGAACTTAAGTGGCCACTGGAATTATTGTGAGGCAATACACAAACATGAGCACATTAAATCTTAGTAAAGTAATAGCCTAGTAAGAGCACCAGTGGAAGGGGAAGCCCTTGGTCCTGCCAAGACTGAACTCCCAGTGAATGTGATTGGTGGGGGGAGGGTGGTAATGGAGGGAGGATGGGGAGGGGAACACCCATATAGAAGGGGAGGGGTAGGGGTTAGGGGGATGTTGGCCTGGAAACCAGGAAAGGGACTAACAATTGAAATGTAAATAAGAAATACCCAATTTAATAAAGATGGAGGAAAAAATCTTAGTAAAGTATGGTACATCACAGTTTTAAAAATCACTTACTCTCTGTTATTAGACAATTGGAATGCTGGAACAAAAGACAAAAGGATATAGCGATGCTTTGCCATTAGAGACAGTATTTCACACTCACAAGAAGACTCTAGAGCAGTGGTTCTCAACTTGTGGCTGTGACCCTTTTGACAAACCTCCATCACCAAAAATATTTAAATTATGATTCACAACAGTAGCAAAATTCCAGTTATGAAGGAGCAACAAAATAGTTTGCATGGTTGGAGGTCACCACAACATGAAGAATTAAAGGGTCATAGCATTAGGAAGGTTGAGAACCACTGCTCTCTTGTGAGACTTGCCTGACTTCAAATGCTAGATTCACCACCGATTTGCCACCTGAATTTTGACAGGCTACTTAATCTCTGTGTTCCTGGACTTCCTTATCTACATTAACAATAGTATGCACATTACATGATTGTCATGAAAGGTAAATAAACCCCTCCGTTTATTCACTTAACCGTTCAGTCAACAAGTGCATTCAGTGCTTGCCAGTTTCATGGCCAGTGCTTGGTGCTTGGTATATAAGAGTGAATGAGAAAAGGTTTCTGCTTTCTAGAGTGGATAGTCCTACAGCCTTTGGGGTGACAGCAGTAGAGAGAATACAAAATGGCATAATAAGGGATGTGCATAAACGAAAGACCAGGTTAAAGAGTTTCCACTTGCAAGAATTTGAAAGTTACTAGCATTAAATGTAAGGGTCGGGATAAACATAAAGGAGACCCCTGGGTAAGGCGAGAAGGAGGAGCTAGGAGATATCTACATGTGAGCTGATGAAGAAGTAGGATAAGCAAATCTAGACTTTTAGGAGAGGAGGAAGGAGAAGGGGGAGGGGAGGGGAGGAGGAAGAGGGAAGAGAGAGAGAGAGAGAGAGAGAGAGAGAGAGAGAGAGAGAGAGAGACTATTGAAATGCCTGAAAAACTATTGAAAAGAGAATTGATACACCAATGAGAGAACCTCTTATTTAACATCTGAGCTCACTGAGAGCCTATAAATGGTGAACACCCATGGGTGGCTCCACACCTTGAATCCCAGCACTATAAGGCAGAGGCGTTTCGATCTCTCTGTTCAAAGCCAGCCTGGCCCACCGAAAGAAACCAGGACAGCCAGAGGCTACACAGAGAAGCCCCTGTCTTAAAAAAAAAAAAAAAAGCCAACCAAACAAACAAAGAAACAAAAAATAAATAGAAAAAGAATGCCCAGGTGGGGGGCTGAGATGGCTCAGAGTTAACAGATGGCTCTTCCAGAGGTCCTGAGTTCAATTCCTGGCAACCACATGGTGGGCTCACAAATCATCTGTACGGGATCTGGATTCTTCTGGCAGGCAGGGCAGAAAACTGTAGTTCAATAATAGATAAATGTTTAAAAAAAAAAGAATGCCTAGGTGTTTTTGCTTGTATATTATGGTTTGGATTTTGTTTTTTATTTTGATGTGTGTTTATTGTGATTTTTCTTTAAATTCTGTTTCTGTTTGTTTGTTTGTTTGCCTGTTTGTTTCTAAAGAGAGAAAGAAGTGGTGTAATTGGATAGTGAGGAGGATTGGGACTAGGTAAAACCAGGATGGATTATGTATGAGTTTTCGAAACAAACAAAGAAAAGGAGCCCTTCGAAACAAACAAAAGAAAAGGAGACAGCGAGTGCAGCAGAGAAAGACACTGACAAGACAAAGATACAAAGAGACTCAGCTCAAGAAAAGTTCATAAGAAAAGATAGGCCTGTCCTTGGTGGACAAAAGCATCAGGCCTCATCAGCTAGAACTAACAGCGGCATTTTGAGAGCTCTGAGTCTGAAGTCAACCAATGGGTCACACTGTGGAGTCACTTGTCTGTCCCTTGCTGCTGTAGTTATATACAGCATCTACAAGGGCATCCATCCAGCATGGTAATAAACACTCAATGGGTTTTGCAGTTATGAAGACTCCACCAGTGCGTATCTCAGTGCTGTGTTTGCTTCTTTAGTTCACACTTAACTGGGACACACACAACTAGAACAACCCATGGGATTAGGATCCCAGGGTGACATGGTAAACAGGGAGTGCTGGGAAGCCAGCAAAATGAAGACAGATTTGACATTGGGCACCTGTCCATCTTATCCAGGGTCAGAACTATTTCCCAAGAAAAAAAGCAAGATTTCCAAGTTCAACCCCACGATTTAACAAGGACTGGAGAAAAGCTGCTCCATCCCTCCTCTCTAAATTTAATCCATTTTTTCTTTTTCCTTTCTTTTCTCCTCCTCCTCCTCCTCCTCCTCCTCCTCCTCCTCCTCCTCCTCCTCCTTCCTCCTCCATCATGCTGCTTTTCTTCTTATTCTTAGTCAACATATTGAAAAGTATTCTTTTAGTCAGGCAATGAGGGCCTTTAAATTTAGCACTCAGGAGGCAGAGGCAGGTAGATTTCTGAGGTTGAGGCTAGCCTGACCTATAGATGGAGTCTCAGAACAGCTAGGAAACCTTCCCTGAGAAATCCTGTTTGAGGTGGGTAGAGAGTGGGTAGTTGGGGGGGTAGAAGTTGGATGGTGGGTGATGGTGGGAGTATGCTTTCACCAATTAGCTACTTTCAAAATAAAGACACTTTTATATATACATTTTTTCATTGTGGAGTAATCTTTTTTTCCTTTCTTCTTTCTTTTTTTTTTTTTATTTCTTTTTTTTTTTTGTTTCCTGGTATTTCTTCTTAGTAGTAGTGTTTGATTTTCATAGTTTTAAAAATACTGATATTTATCCCCCTTCTTATAGTGATATAGTTTTACTATATAATGATGCTTCAATACAGCTCTTCATGTGGTAGTGACCCAAAATGATACAATTATTTCATTGCTATTTCATAACTGTAATTTTGCTACTGTTTGGAATATTAATGTAAATATCTGATATGCAGGATATCTGATGTGCTACCCCAAGGAGTTGCAACCCACAGTTTGAGAACCACTGCTTTGAAACTTTTCTTTTGGTATGTCTTTGTCTTTTCTTTTTCTTCCAAGTCTCATGCTCTTTCTATAGGATTCTCTTCTGTCATCTTCATCATGGGAGACAGTTCTTACCTCTTATTTAGATTTTCTTATGTGGAACAAACTTATAATTCCAGCACTTGGGAAACAGATTTAGGGTGCTCTCTGTGTGTTTGTGGCCAGACTGGTGTACATGGTGAGGTCCAGGGTAATTAGGGCTACATAGTGAGACTTTGTCTGAAACCAACAAAAACAAACAGACAAACAAACAAAATCCCAAAAGAAATATGAAAGAACAAAGCCATTTGGCTCTTCAAAAGAATCACAACTCGGCCTAGTGAGATGGCTTAGAGGTTAAGCACAGTGGTTGGTTGCTCTTCCAAATGTCCTGAGTGCAATTCCCAGCAACCACAGGGTGGACAGTTCACAACCATCTATAAAGGGATCTGATGCCCTCTTCTGGCATGCATGTGTACATGCAGATAGAGCACTCATACTTTTTTTTTTTTAAGTTAAAAAAAAAAGTCATGGGGGCTGGAGAGATGGCTCAGCAGTTAAGAGCACCAACTGCTCTTCCAGAGGTCCTGAGTTCAATTCCCAGCAGCCACATGGTGGCTCACAACCATTTGTAAATGAGATTCACGCCCTCTTCTGGGTGTGTGTCTGAAGACAGCACCCAGTGTGCCTTTCACAAAAATAAATAAATTTAAAAAGTCACAACCCTTAACACTGAAATATGTGTACCTAATAAAGATTTCAAGAATTTATTGGTAGAAAAATGACCGTGGATGAAAAAGATCTACAAACAAGAAGATGCGTTCAACCCAAGACTTGGAGAGAAAAAGGTAACAACATAGAGGGAGGAATCCAACAAGATAGTTGAGAAAATCATCAATGTGGATTAAAAAGTCAATAATATAGAGGGGAAATTGGTTATAAAATTTAGATTTTTTTTAAAAGTAGAAATGTTGGAAATGAAATACTCAACAGTCAAAATCATTACTAATAGACCACACAATCAGAAGGAAAACCATCAGGAGTCACGAGCAAGGTTGCTGAAATAATATATTCAGATGCCAACAAGGTCAAAAGGGGTCAGCATAATGGCTCAGTGTTGAAGGTGTTTGAGGCTAAGCCTGGTGACCTGAGTTCAATACTTGGGACCTGAGTTCAATCCCTGGGACCTGCCTAGTGAAAGGCGAGACCTGACTCCTATAAGCTGTCCTCTGACCTCACAGGTATGACATGGCATGGACATACACACACAGATACATGTGAAAATTAATGAGTGTGAAGACGACATTGAAGAATTCTGAGATATAAGCATGAGACCAAAGAATCCATGAACTAGAAAAAGAAACTAAAAGAAACACTAACAACATAGAGAACTTACTCAATAAAATTATAGCAGAAAAATTCTTAAATGTAAAGAACGAGGCATTCAAATATGAGGAACCCATGTACAAAGGAAATATTAGAATCAAGCTACCAAAAATGCAAAGCAAAGAAATAGTAAAAGTCATAAAGAAAAAATGCCAACTCACTTATGAAGTAAACACACAATCAAAATGTTCGCTCATCAAAATGCCTAAAGTCTAGGACAATAAGACTAGTAGGAGTTCAGTAAATACTTGCTAAAGAAGGTTTCTGTGTCCAGAAAAACTCACTTCTAAAGTTGGTAAAGATACACTAGCACATCAAGGGAAGCTAGTCAAGGCAGTTCATGACTACCAAGCCAGCACTGCAAAAGATAAAAGAATTCTTACTATACACAGACTCAGAAAGATAGCTTCAATGAGGAAACAAGTCTCGTGAGAGTAATAGATGGACAGAGGAGAATCCAGAAGGAATCCATCATGCCCGACACAGTAAACCAGCAAAGTTTCCATACTAATAACTGAGAAAGAAAAAGATCAAATAATAATCAACGAGCCAGAAAAACAACAAAGAGTCACAAGAGTTTACAAATTTTTTTTTTTTTTTATTAACTTGAGTATTTTTATATACATTTTGAGTGTTATTCCTTTCCTGTTTCAGGGCAAACATCCCCCCCTCCCTTCCTTATGGGTGTTCCTCCCAACCTCCCCATTGACGCCCCCCCCCTAACAATCTAGTTCACTGGGGTTCAGTCTTGGCAGGGACCCCAGGGCTTCCCCTTCCACTGGTGATCTTACTAGATATTCATTGCTACCTATGAGGTCAGAGTCCAGGGTCAGTCCATGTATAGTCTTTTAGTAGTGGCTAGGTCCCTGGAAGCTCTGGTTGCTTGGCATTGTTGTACATATGGGGTCTCGAGCCCCTTCAAGCTCTTCCAGTTCTTTCTCTGATTCTTCAACGGGGGTCCCATTCTCAGTTCAGTGGTTTGCTGCTGGCATTCGCCTCTGTATTTGCTGTATTCTAGCTGTGTCTCTCAGGAGCGATCTACACTTCTGCACTCCTTATTTTATCCATCTTGTCTAATTGGGTGGCTGTATATATATGGGCCACATGTGGGCAGGCTCTGAATGGGTGTCCTCAGTCTCTGTTTTAATCTTTTGCCCTCTTCCTGCCAAGGGTATTCTTGTTCATATGAGCCCTGGTCTACCAACTGGTTTCCTTGTAAGAGGAGAGAAATTAGGGGGCTGGGGATTTAGCTCAGTGGTAGAGCGCTTACCTAGGAAGCACAAGGCCCTGGGTTCGGTCCCCAGCTCCAAAAAAAAAAAACCAAAAAAAAAAAAAAAAAAAGAGGAGAGAAATTAGGACACAAACATACTCAGAAAGGAGGCAGCCACATGAAGACAAAACAGATACACAGAGAGAACACAACGTGAACACAGGCAGAGATTGGAATGATGCATTCAGAGGTCAAAAAAGATCAAGGATTTGTTGATAACATCCAGGACCTAGGAGAAACAGAGTCTCCCTTGGAGCCTCTGAAAAGAAGCAGCCCTGTATGACCTTGGATTTAATCTTCTGTGCACTGAGAACAGTGAGAGAATAAGTTCCTATTGTTTTAAGCCTCACACTTGAAGATAGTTTGCTACAGCAACCCTGAGAAGTAGACTTAGTGAGCAAGTATAAAAGCAGTCCTTTGATTGCAATAGTCCAGTCAAGAAGTCAGGCATCAGAATAGGAGCGAACAGTGATGGAGAAAAAACAGTATGAAACGGATTCTCGATGCATCATGAAGGTACAGTTAACATACTATGCTGAGATATGAGGTGTGGGGTGTGACTAATAGTGTCTATTATTGTCATTACCTGTGTTAATGTTTAGAGACTTACATATATATAATTCATAAGTGTATGTATAATAATCTATAAGTGTACATATTTTCATTTGTCAGACTATCATGAGTTTGGGGCTGCTGAAACTAGAATTGTTTGATAGGGCCTGCTTTGCTATGTGATTAGAAAGTAAATCACTTTGTTTCTCTGAACCTTAGCATCCTACATGGTAAAATGAGAAGTGGGTTCCATTGCATGATTTGGAATTCAATTATTATCAAGCAAAGTACCTTGTCACCTCAGCACTGGGAATGGTTGTGGCGAATAGTAAACTAGTGGTGAACTTCCATATTTGTCCAAAATGGTTGTAGTATGGAAAAATGAAATTTTCTGTCCTCATAATTCTTGACTGTTTGCCATTTAAGACTTCTAGAACACGAAGGAGTGACATACCACATTTCAAACAGCAGACCAAGGTAATCTTCATTGCTTCTCCCATCCCGCCGCTCCTTGCCCACCTCTGGCCCACCAGGAATATAGTTGTAGGGTGGAATTACTTTAAAAGACTTGGAACTTCACCTGTAATAAAGGTTTGGCATGATTGGTCTTAAGAATCTGAGTCCTGGGGTTGGGGATTTAGCTCGGTGGTAGAGTGCTTGCCTAGCAAGCGCAAGGCCCTGGGTTCGGTCCCCAGCTCCGAAAAAAAAAAAAAGAATCTGAGTCCTGTTTTCCATCAGTGTAGTCATATTTAGATTTTAGGATAGTAATGGAATTATGGAGCAAGATAAAGAGAGCTGTGATTCTTTCCCATGGGGTTTACTGTGTCATGTGCTGTTCTACGGACTTGAAAACCGATTAACTCACTCTTCTCAGCACTCTTACAAATGAGATACAATTACTCCCGTTGCGCAAATGGGGAATCTAACACATAGAGCAATCAAGAAAGATTCCTCTATTTTATTAGTAATGAATGTCATAGCAAGCAGAAGTAAATGGAGCCCTTTGAAGACAAGGAAAACCAATGATTAAAAATGGGGCAATTTAGAAATTTAGTATCAAGAAGCTCATGAATCCCCATAGGCCAACTCTGTCAGGGTCTTTAATAAACCACATATTGACATGAGCCTTCTGCCTCTGTCTAACTCTTGTTGACTTTGGTTCTCTAAGGAGGAAAACGCAGCCTGAGAACTGGGCCTCAGGGCATCTGAATGCAGCCTCACCAGTTCCCAAACACCTGTTAGATCCGGTTCCCAAGGTTTGAATTTTAAAAATGTAGCCATATTGTTTCCAAGTCACTCACCTGTTAGGTCTTGTTAAGTCAGATTGTCACTTTTAAAGTGAACTTAAACCACCTTTCCCTAGAGACCCCAGAGTTGTCATTTCCCTTTCTTTCTCTTGGGTCCAAGTAAAGACCAATTTTCTAAAGAATCACCCATTACTAACTATATCTGGTACTCATAAAAATCCATCTTTCACAGCCTACACCCCTGGCCAGGTACAGACTAAAAATTTTACACTGTGCAACCGACTAATCAAAGCCTGAGGAGATCATTTATTTATTCCATGAAGTAACATGTTCTGGAATAAATAATATAATGAAAGATGTAGGCTTTGTCACGAAAGGAAACCCTGGGAAGTTGAGGGGGCAGCTTTAAAAGTTTAAAGAGGGGCTGGAGAGATGGCTCAGTGGTTAAGAGCACTGACTACTCTTCCAGAGGTCCTGAGTTCAATTCCCAGCAACCACAGGGTGGCTCACAACCATCTGTAATGGGATCTGATGCCCTCCTCTGGTGTGTCTGAAGTTAACTACAGTGTACTGATATATAATAAATAAATCTTTTTTAAAAAAAGTTTAAAGAGAAAATTTGGGCGACTGGGGATATGGAGTGATTTTTACCCAGAGAATAGTGTAACCTAGTTGTCCTCGACATTTTTACATTCAAGTCTGCTCAAAAACAACTTAGGCCAATCCTTGAGTGACAAATGGAGACAATGTGGATGGAGACAGGTCTCATCTCCCATACAGGCACAGCCAGGTCCTAACTCAAGATTCTTAGTACTTTGCCTAACATAGAACTTCTGGCCAAGTAAGCCATTGTGCTGACTTGCGAGGGTGTACATGGGGTAGAGATGGGAATATGATGCAACCCCCACATTATTAGCAACCCAGACTCCAACCTAGGAGGTCTTCCAAAACAAACCCTCCGTAACATCCTGTTACTAAATACCAAATCTAGGGAACAACCCTATGCAACTCCTCGTCATCTCTCCACAGTCAGTTGTCACATAGCCCTAAGAATCGCTTGGATCCATTCTAATAGTCCCACTGGTGGATGGATGGGTTTGACTAGCATTTTCTTGACCCTTCCTATTCTGACTCAGCGCCTTCTCCCTGCTTTCCTATTTCTTGCCTGGCAAAATCCACCACAGTGGTCGCCCTACCGGGCATGCTCAGTGCTCTGGTCCGGCCTTGACTCCCTGACTAGCAGTACCCAACGTGCAGCGCCCGGTCCCTTCAGTGCCCCGGTCCCTTTAAATCCATCCCCCTGGTTGCTAGGCAACAGTGCGGCCCGCGCTGGAGCTGCACTGCAGAGGCTCTGCCCCGGGCCAGCCTGGCCGGGTCGCGGTGGCCAGCACTGAACAAGGGGCTGCCGCCTGCCGGTAGTGACCGGCTTCGGGGAAGAGTGAACAGGGCTCTCTAGACCGCACCCGCGCTTCCAGGTATGTCTGTGGAAGGGACATCCGGCTTCCTTTGGCGCGCCCTCTTTACCCCTGACTCCGCCCCTGGTGAGAGAGGGCGGAAACCAAGGAAGTCCCAGCAGCAGGTTTTTTTTCTTCTTCTTCTTCTTCTTCTTCTTCTTTTTCTCTTAAGAGCCCCAGGCTGGAGCTAGCGAGTGTTTGGAAAGAAAAGAAACAGGGCGTGGGAAAGGGGTTGTGGACAGAGAAGTGGGGTCAAGCTTATCCATTCACCCACCAGCTACAGGATCGGGACTGGAGAGGTGAAAAGAGTCACCTGCAGTGGGGGTTCTAACAGCATCTCCTTCACAGCCACCTTCTTTTCCATAGAAGCAAGGATGGCAAGAGTTTTAGTTAACCATTCACAGAGAAAAATCCCCAAACTATGCATACAAAGATACAGCTTTATAGCAAGAATGTGACTCCCATAGTAATAAAGTCTAAGCCTTGGGAACTCAGGTGACTCTGTATCTTTTCTTCAAGAAGGAATAATTTCACACTAACAACAAAGAATTGGGGATCATAACCATATACAGTACCGAGTTTTCAATGGTACTTTGTTTCTCTCTCCATATTGGCCAAACAATAGAAAAGACATTCTGTCCAGGAAAGTGGGCACTTGACCCGTATGTTAGAACCCTGAAAGATGAGAGCAAAAAGCGGGACCACTTCTGTGTTGTGGTTTTACGAATTAACTGTACTCTAAGGAGGGAAGCCAGACCTAAGCTCCAGCTCTTTGCTAATGTGGCTCTTGGTAGGCATATTAGAATCAGCAAAATTCTGTCTCCACCACAGGTGGCTCGTCTGTTCAGTACATGTTAAGAGTAAAGAGATACTGTGTTGAATACAGTACCAGCATGATTCTTGCCCCAGTTGACATTTGTATTGCCTGAGAAAAGAGGACAGTAGCAGAACAGTTGGAAAAATGGATTGAAAACTTAGCAAGAGAAATGACTTCTGTCTGGGGCCACACTGCAGATAGACCCACGGACATTCCAAGTGTAGCATCTGTGACTTTAATGGACACTTCAGTGAATACCGTGGGTTTGGACATTCTTTAAATTATATTTCCTGCAGGGAGGTGGAGGGTGGACTTTTTTCTCCGGTCCAAGCTGGAGGAGATCAGTGACATCCAGTCTAAGACCTTGGACCTCAGGAAGGGTAAGTACACTTGTTCTGGCTGTTATCTCATCCTGGGAGTTTAGAAGCTCAGTCTTGCCCAACCTAAACCTTCAACTTTGTAACGGAATCATCAATCTTCCCTGTCAGCAGACTTTCAAGACGGCCTCATAAACATTCAAAGAGAAGCGCCCTGAAGACTTTCAGACTAGAAATAAACTTCAAGGAAACATTAAAGCCCTTTGCCCTAAAAATTTTCATCCAAGGAAAAGCTGGAGAGGACAATATAGATTTTTCCTTTTTCCTTTTAAAAACAAAAACCAAAAAAATAACCCATTAAAAATCGTTGCCAGAGACCAGTGTGACCATTATACTTGGCTCCGGGTCTCAGCGCTCACCTATGTTAACAGAGAAAAGGAATATGACAGACAGATATGAAGTGGAAAAAATGAATTTACTTAAAAGTTTTGGAAAGAAAATTCTCTGCTTTTCCCATAGCCAGAGTTACAGGTTCTAGCCCCAGCGGGAAATCTACATATGCAGATTTAGCAGCTGTGAGCCCCTGAGGTACTGGGATCAGAGTGCTTCAGGTGGTCCATTTGCTATCAACCACCTGTGAAGTAGGTTCATTACCACTGTTTTACTTTAAGAATCTGCCGCTTCCGGGAAGGCGAGTCTTGAGCAGTTCTGAAAAGTGAACACCAGCATAATTTGCCACAACCTGCACTTAATCCTTTCTCAAGATGTCCCCCTTCCGGCCTGCCCTCAGTCCTGTCTAGTAAGGCATGACGATCCACTTGGGCTGCACACAGGCTCACTTGGGCCTTCATTTTGTTATTGAGTGGTTTTTTCACAACTTAGTGAAGGAGAATGGGGAATGCAAAAGTTACCCTCAAGGAACCCAAGTCTGAATCTTGTGTCATCCCAGAAAGCAATGGGAATACGGGGAAAGTTGCAAGTCTTACTATTCTCTTATATTACTATTTTTTATACAAGTCTCACTCTGTATCCCAAGCTGTCCTTAACTCCCAATGTAGACAAGGCTGGCCTCAACCCCACAGAGACCTGCCTCCTTGGGTGCTGGGATTAAGGCATGCACTGCCATGCCTGGCTGAGTGAACTATTTTCTTTTCCTATTTTGGCTGAGCAGTTTCTTTTTTCCCGGGAGTCAGAAGAGTGGAAAGCATCCAAAGATACAGCGAGGGTGTTCTTTGGGATAAGGCGGGTAGGGGGATTTTGTTCTCCTCTGATGGTCCTTGGGCAATGACAGAACGTCAGGACTCGGTTTTAAGATCAATTTTACTTATGTGCATGGGTATTTTGCCTGCATGCACTGATAGGTGCAGCACATGCATGCCTGGTGTCATGGATTCCCTAGAACTGGAGTTACAGACAATTGTGAGCTGTCATGTGGGGCTGGGAAATGAACCCAGGACCTGGGCAACAGCAGCCTTAACTGCTGCGCCATCTCTTCAGCCCTGAAAGGGAGTGAAGGGAAGCTGAGTGGCTGAGTGACTGAGAGGAGTTGCTGAGCAGGGTCAGGGAGGAGCATTATCAAGAATCACTCCTCTTCACTTGGAAGAAGGACCTTTGTGAGGTGGAGAAAAGCTTGTGACATCCTCCCCAGAACTGCTTCCCAGTGACTGCCTACCTATGCTGGGAAAAGCAATTGCATTTACAGACGGAGATATACCAAGAGAGCTCTGAAAGTGTAAAACCAAATTCTAATGTAAATAGGATAACAGGAGGGGGGCGGCGAGGGACAGGATGGGGAACTATAGTGGGGTGGTGTCAGGAAATTTCCCAAAGCATATGATGTCAAATACAAATACTTTAGAAAACAAATAATTAAGTTTCCTGTGCACCTTAATGGAAGTTTCCTTCCTAGGGCCTGACCTTGCAAATGAGTGAGAGGTGGCTTTATTGATTTCTCCTCTTCCAATAAACAGAAGCATATAATTTTCTGAAGCTGTGTAATGATAGATAGACTTTCACCTAGTATTTTCAGTACAATGATATAACCAGAGAGCCTTTTAAAAATTATCACTCTTGGCTTAGTCTTCAATATTAATATTACGTTATTAATTTGCTCTTACTTTGTTTGGTCAGTGATTACAAAATTCTTTTGTAAAATTCTTGATACTCAAGTAACACTCCTGTTTCAGCCTCTCAAGTAGCCTTTTCTTCCTCCTTCCCGTCCTCCTCTTCATTTTGGTTCACTGAAGACATCTTTAACACAGATCTTAAGCACAGAGTTTAACAGAAAGAGAGACGCTTGGGGAACAAATCAGACATATCTCACAGATGTCATTAAGAGATGTCATTAAGTAGCCAAGTGTTTTAAAGAAAAAAATAATAAAGCATGAGGACAGCTATCCTTCACTGTATCAAACTGTCACCACAAAATAGTCACCAGAAGAAAAATGGTAATAATTCCAGGTGGGATACTAGTTAGAATTATCAGAAGTCCACTATGAATTCATGCCAGACAGAAATGTAGATAGTTATATAATATGGCAGTGCAGTCCCAAGGCCTTTCAGGGAATAATTTTTGTAGAAGAACTCTGTTATTTTTGTCCTGACTTTATTTTTTTCCTGTCCATGTTCTGACTGGCTTCTTTAAATTGCTCATTTCTCTTGGGTCTCCTTCAGATTCAATGCAGAGTTAAGTAGACACAAGAACAAATGTGCACTCTGCCCAGCTAAAAGGGCATGTTTATACTTTCAGTAATGGTTTCCCTTCTGCTGAGGCAAATTACCTTAGTGAAACTGATTGAGGAAAAATGGCTGCCAGGCCAACATGGAGGGGTGTCATTTTTTAAAACACATTCCTTGTCCTTGCTCCAAATCCTCATGCCCTGCCTGTTGTGTAGTAAAAGCAGAAGAAGGTGCTACTAACAGCGTTCAGCCCTACTTGGAGGTTTGCCACGCTCTAACTAAATGTGGGAACAAGTTCTTAAAGGCTGTCTTACCAATGAAAGAGAAAAGGGAGCATCTCGGAGACCCCTGACCCCGCCTGTGGGAGCCTGGAGAGAGGAATGCCAGGGAGCCTTTCAGACCTTTCTTTCTTTCCTCCCCTCCCCCATTCAGCTTTTCTCTCTCCTCTTGTGGCTCCTTAAAGGATAACCTAAGCTCTGCAGACAATGGAATCCCTTCTTTCTGTCTTGTGGAATGACTCCTAGCAGATGAAGAAAGGGGGTTTTCAGAACAAGCAATGACCTGGGAGACAGGGTCTCAGTTTTAGCACTAAAGGCTACGTGCGTGGCCTTGCTCAAGTTGCTCCATTTCTCGGAGCCTCCTCCAGGTTCTCAGATAAAGTACTGGATTTCTAGGATTCATTAAATTCGACAGCCTTAGAGACACTTAGGAAATTCTCCAAAAGTACAGGGAAGAAACATAGAGTAAAGATGAAAAAAAGTATGGGTGTGTATGCACCCAAGGAGCAACATTAAAATTGTTGATGAGGAGTTTTCTACGGTAACTTCGATCTGTACCCAGAAGTTTCTCTTAGATGTTTCACTTCTAGTGTCAAGGTATAAGGTGAGTGGCCTCCTTCAATCCCACCAATGTTTTCATCCAGAATTAGGTAAAGTCAGTCTGTCAATCATCTCTCTGTCCTTGTTATCATTACAAGCTTAAAATTTTTTTTTCTTAAGAGAATTCTCTGATAAAATTTGGTTTCTGAAGAGACGTGGCTCACAATTTCATGCCACTCTCTGCTCCTGCATCAGCTCCTTCCCCTGATGGTTGTTGTGGCTACCTTGACTCGCTTGTGTTCTGTTTCTAAAAGGGAGAGAAGCCAGGATTATGACTATCGTTTCTTCCCAGGACAGGCGTGACCTAGACTGTTCTGAACTGCGACTAAAATAATTTGTTTCAAAAGTCAGAAAAGACCATTTCTAGAGAAAAAAAACCATGATTGTGGCAAATGTGCACCATGGACTTCTTGTTTGAGTTTGTCATTAAGGTCTGGGAATGGAAACCAGGATTTCTTACACAGTAAATAAACACCCTGTCACTGAGGTACAATCCAGCCATGATTAGCTACTTTTTTTTTTTTGACTTGTTTGTTGTTTGAGGGGTGGAGGAGTGTCTCATGAAGGCCAGGCTGTTCTCAAACTCCATTGATAGTAGGCCAAGACTGTCCTTGAACTCCTGATCCTCCTGCCTCCACCTTTCCCTAGTGCTGGAACGCTGAAACGTGTGCTACACACCAACAGGAACTGCCCTGTAAAATTCCTATACTTAGAGTCTGAATAAGAAAAACACTTTTAATAGCATTAATATTTTCAACTGTTGACATGACATCTCACTATAAAATTGCTCTCAAAACAGAGACAGTGCCGTACACTTGGCAATCCTTCCTAAAGACGAAGCCTCGGACTGGAATAGCAGAAATTCCTGCAGAAGGGCATTTGGCAGAGTTAGTCATAAGGAAGTCTGCCTGGTACACTTTACCAGAAGTAGCTCACGTCGCATTAAGCCTTGAAGTTTCGGTCACTTTAAAGAATGAACAAACAGTACTTCTATCTGAGAAAACTAGAAAAAAGGTGTCAGACATATTCAAGGAAAGGCATTTTAACAATATTTGCCTTGCCATTCCAAAAGAACCTTTTTATTACTAAGAGCACTGTGTTTTCTGTGCATACAGTTGCCTTCTCATAGGACTGTCTGCAAAGAATAATATATGTGCTCACTTACTCATTCTATTTTGTGGGTTGGAAGAATTTTAGAGGTGCAGGTGTTTGTTGAATTTAGCTATGTTAGCCCTTTTCATATATAAACAAGGAACAGGAGGTCCAAGTTAGTTTGAACAGAGCTGACCCTCACACGTTTAGGCCGCTGCCGGGGGCAAATCAGCACTCTTGGTTCTTTCTACTACCCATGTACTATCCATGGAGATCATTTGCTTGGTTTTAAATTTTGTTTTTCAGGATACCAAACAGGTGCCCGAGAAAATGGATGCTAGAAGAAAGCAATGGAAAGACAATACGTTCACTCCTTTTGTAAATGAGCATGATTTTCAGGAAGACGCTGCGTCGCCTCAGTCTTTCTCTGAACAGCCAGCTGCAGACAAACCCAAGATGATGGAGAGAATTTCTAACTTTTCCATGAGGAACAATCAAGAAGGAAATAAATTTAAGAGGAAAGATTATTCTCCCCAGAGAGTAGAAAGAGAACAAGATCCAAATTTAAGAGAGAGAAGGATGAACATATCGAAGAATGAAGCAAATACCAATGTTGCCTCCTGGGACTTGCTTGATTCAGATGAAGCAACGAAGGAAAGTTCTTACAGAAGGGAGAGCGCCTCTGCGTGGAGTAAGAAGGAATTGCCGGCTGCCACGCAAGGCACCAGGAAGAAAGGGACCGAAGCGATGCCTCCAAAACTCCGCCTGCACCTTCTGAATGAAGAGCTGGGAGAACTTAGCCTGAAATGCCGGGAGATAGAACAGGACTTTGAAAATGCCGAAAAAGAATTTTTGAACTCTCGAAAAGAAGCCTCAATGAAAGCTGTCAATTTTCAAGAACCAGGGGTAGCTGCTTCCAAGAAAGACCGGGAACTGCAAGCTTTGAAAAACGACCTGTCTGAAAAAGCGACAAACGTAAAAAACTTAACTGAAGAGCTCCAGCAAGCCAAAGAAGTCATGTACAGGTTGACTCTGGAGAACAGGAACTTGAAAGACGATGTCAGGAAACTGAAGCATCAAACAGAGCTAAATACCGCGCTCCTCAGAGAAGAAATGAAATTGTTTTACGAGCTGGAGATGGAAAAGATCCGCTTGGAGCTGGGTGCCATCAAGAATGAGCTGAGAGTCGAGAAGACCCTGAGGGCGAAGAACAGCAGAGCTCTACAGTTGCTTGGAAGACACGTTGCTTCAATGGTAAGGCCATCAAATACTGCTGACCACTTTACTGGGAATGTTTTTTAAACTTAAAAAACAAAAGCCTTTCAATGGGAACGCTATTGAGCCAAATCAATGTTTATCGTACTATATCTCTATATATTTGTGTACTGCTAAAATGTATTTGAAAGCTTGTAATCTCTACTTCTGGTGAATCAGAACATCTACAATTTATGCAGATGTTGACATCAAAGCATTTGTTTCTCTTCCTGAAGTCATTGTGAGACTCTGAATGAAAGCTTCTAAAATCTCTTTTATACGGAATATACTTATATTTAAACAAAACAACAATAAAAACACCCGATCTGATTCACTAGATCATAGATGAATCTGAGTCAGCAGCCCTGTGTGATCTTGTTAGCCATGTCCTTGGCACATCAATGTTCTCCTATCTGTGGTAATCAATGTGAACAATAAAAATGTTGTTTACATGTATATGCCTTCGATTCTTGAAACAAACGAACAAACAAACAAACATTCACACATGCCTGTGAGTCTTTTAGCTGCTGGGTCAAACTCAATAGGGTAAAAATGTATCTGCTTTCTTTGGGGTCTAACCTTAATTAGGCACATGTAAACATCTCGGGAACACAATCTCTGCTGCTGATTTCCTCCTGCTCTCTCCTCAGACTTGGACACAGTTCCCAGAGATTACCAGATGATCTAGAGTCATTGTTCTGACCTTTGCTAGAAGCCAGGCCTCTGTCGACCACGGCTCTTGCCTTTTCTTACGTTGGCTAGCAAGGGGCGTTTTTTTTTTTACACAGTTCTTCTGAAGTTCAGCCAGGAGCTGTCTAAGCTCCGTCCTTGCCTTGCTTGCAGCACTGAGCTAGAACTGTTGTTCATTTGTGTTTGCCTCACAAAGGCACTCATTCCTTAACGACAGAAAGCTGAGCTGTCACATAGTGCTCTAACCACCAAGCTCAGTCACTTGATACAATTCTGTTTTTCTGTGTGTAGTGTTGGGAATCAAACCCAGGGTCTTATTTCTGCTAGGATAATGTTGAAATAGGGCCGCAATGTTTAGCCCTTGCTGATGGAAAACTCCAAATCCTCATATCTTATCCTTCCAATTGCTAGGATTACAAATGTTTGCCACCAAACCTGGACCTAATTCCATTTTGTTTTGTTTTTCACACAAGATCTCTCATATTCCTGGCTGGCTTTGATCTTAATATATAGCCTAGGATGGCCTTGAACTTCTGATTACCGTACCTTCATCTCTCATGGGCCGGGATAATAGGAATGCGGAGGACGGAATGCAGGCCTTGGTGCATGCTTGATAACCACGGACCAAAGGAGCCACGTCCTCAGTCTTCTGATTTCTGGTTTTTAAAAAGATGGTGTGTGTGTGTGTGTGTGTGTGTGCTTGTTTGTCTGTGTACCAACCGTGTGCCTGATGCCCGAGGACATCAGAAGAAGGCATTGGATCCCCAGGAACTGGAGTCATGGATGGTTGTGAGCCACCAAATGGGAGCTTGGAGTTGAACTCAGGTTCTCTGCATAAACAAACGAATTTTCCAGTCCCCACCTCTGTTTTTGATAAAGTCAGGAGGACGTCGGTTCATCAGTCATACATATCATGCTTGCAGCAAGTTCATTTTACTTTTCATGAGTATGTCTATGCACTTGAGGGAGTAGGAAAGAATGTAGTAGATAGAGGTCTAGAGAAGATAGCTACTTGGCTTAGCCCAGCTTTGGGGTCAGAAAAATGTATATCCAGGATGGTCCTGAAATATAAATTTCTGCTGAGACTACCTCAGATGCTGAGATTCAGAAAGGCTTGCCATATTTAAAGGCTCTGTGGAAAGCCTAGGTCCAGGGACTAACCAAGTAGACAATGAGTAATAACCCATTCATTACCTGTTCCATTACGGGTTCCATTACCGGTTCCATTACCTGTTCCAGAGAGCCAAGGAAAAAGAATCCAAGGTCACTGAGCTGATAGTTTAAAGCTAAAATGGAATCATCATTAAAATAAAAACAGGGCTGAAAAAGGCTAGGGGAAAGCTAGGAAATTAAATGTTCCTGTTCGTGTACAGGCAGAAATAACAGTTGATTTGTCATAAAAAAAAAAAATAAAAGTCCAGATAGGCACACATTTTCTGAACCCACCCATGTCTCTAATTACCTTGCTTCTTAGATTTTATGAGTCTCCCAAAGTTGAATAGAATAGTTTATCATAATAATTTCTGATTGATTGAAGGTGAACTATACAAGTATTTTTAAATGGGGATGGCACATTAGATTACTCATCCCTTTAATTTGTTAAGTGAAGAATTTTAAATCAGTACAAAGACCCACAAAGTACCACCAAGCCCTTAATTCTTCCCTCAAGAAGCCTGGGTGGTTACTATTATTGGAATGCCTTTCACCATAGGCTCCACTTTCTCTAAATTTTGCTGAGGCTTTATCATATGTGGTATGTATACATATGTGTGGGCATGCATGTGGAGGCCACAGGCCAACATCACTCTCCACCTTTTTCTCAGACTCTATTCCTAGTAATGTTGCAAACTTTAAGTTGTTTGGTTTGGTTTTGGAGATCGGGGTTCCCTGTGTAGCCTTGGCTGTTCTGGAACTCGCTCTGTAGACCAGGGCGGCCTCAAACCCACAGAGATCCACCTGCCTGTGCTTCCCAAGTGCTGGGATTAAAAGTGTGCACCACCATTCTCAGCTCTACTTCATTTGTTTTGAGACAGAGTCCCCCACTGAATGGGGTGCTCCTCAATTGACTAGTCTAAATGGCCACTGAGCTCTGGGTTCCTACTGTCAGCACATGCTTACAAGAATGCACTGTCATGGCCAGCTTTTGGTTGGGCACTTGGCTCCAAACTCAGACCACTGAGCCTTTGTTGCAGCTTCCATACTTCCTATCTGCTAATACAAAGCTTAAAAGCCATTCAACTTTCCTGAATTTAGGATACATCTTCCAATTAACAGTATGTCACAGTACACTTGTCAATACTTTTGAAATACTGTCATATTTCTCAATCGGTGTAGTTACAGAGATAGTGAAATATGAAATATGCTAGAAGTGGACATGGGAATCAAAGGATTTATGAATAAAACCGGTCTCTCTGACTTCAGAAACAAAGTGCTTAGAGCTGTAGTAGTGATGTTAGTGTAGAGTGCAGTTAGAATATAAGGAGGGTAGATGAGTTCCGGTCCTGAGGCTAGGAATGAGTTCATTAAAGAGGTGGCAATAAGGACTCACCCGTGGGGCACTTCTGAAAGAGAATATAGGAGGTTTATTTTGTCTCAAAGAGTACTCTGCCCAGCAGTGAATTAATAGGTCTTGCGTGTTGTGTACTGCTGAGTTTTTAAGTCCCATTTAAGCGCCTACCCTCGAAACCTACTGTGACTTCCAACTCCTGCTCCTTTTTGGCCAGATCAAAGTATGGTGTTCTTGGGATGTAAACCCTGGGCTCCAGATGAGAAAGGAAGAAAAATAACTATGCATATATGAGCAGACCTTTGGCAGCCACTCCTTTGTTTTGCAAACAATATGCTTAAGAAACATCAGTCATAGTATCAAGCAAACTTCACTGTGAACAGTCCATCTTCAAAGACAGGTCTAAAAGAGAAGCACCACATTTGTGCCGCTCTCCAAAGAAGCACCAGACTCTGAATGTGCAGGCATACATTAGTCAATTACTCCCTGTGTGAACATGGCAACTGGGGCTGCTCATCCTATAAGATAGGATCAATAGTCTTCCTGGGAGGATAAGCAGAGATCACAAAGAAACAGTACAAGTCCCCTTTGTTCTTAGCACTGTGATATTAACTGACAATGGAGAGCTGGCCAAGCATCTCTCTCCTTGGTATACTTATGTTTCCTCCAATTGTATTCTCTGGAGAGTATCATTCATTATGTGGGCATCAATAGTATATGTTTGCAAAGGTGGATCAAGTGACAGGGAGGATATTTTGAGTTTGTTACTACATGAAGCCTTAATCCAGAGTAATGACTCTGCTGGATGGCCTCTCTGACTTCAAGTTCTGCTGGAACTTTCTAGAGTCAGAACGTACCCAGCCCCTAGTGAAGGCTGTACAAGGTTAACTCCAGTCCTAGTAAGCAGAGTACCAGAAAGAGGAAGAAACCTCTGCTTTGGTTCTCCAGTATGAAAAACCCATCTGAGGGAATAAAATAGAAGCAAGAGAGGTGATTACAGTATTTTCTGTTTACCCTTGGAAATAGGAGCTTTGCAGCTGGGGACCTACTACTAGACTGCATTCAGACCAGAATAAATCATTGTCTTCTTATTTGCATGTAAAAGATACTAACACTTTAACTAGACATGTACTATGTACATGCACCCTCATTCCCGTACTGAATATCAATAGCATGTCTACTGCTTCGGAAGTCAAAACTACAGTTGAGGTGTTCTAAGTCTTCTCTGTCTGCCTCTTTCTGTCTCTATCTCTACACACACACACACACACACACACACACACACACACACACACCCCTCAAATTGTATTCAGTCTTTTGATTTTCACTATATTTTCCTGGGCTCATGTCACTTCCTGGGAGACTAGACGTGGTAGTTGATATTGTCATCTTGACAAGATCTAGAATCACCTAGCAGACAAATCTCTTGGCTTATCTGTGAGGGCAGTTCTAGATTAGATTAAGTGCTAAGAAATCTATTCTGAATGTGGGTGCCATCATTTCATCGGCTGGAGTCCTGGACTGAAGAAATGAGTGAAAGTGATCTTCACACTGGCGTTCATCTCTCTCTGCTTCCTGACTGTGGTTGTAATGTGATCTGCTTCCTGCTTCTGACACCATAATTTCTCTGCCATGATAAATTGTACCTACCCTTGATGGTAAGACAAACCCTTCCTCCCTCATGTTGCATTTTTGGATAACTAGTACATTGAGTTTACACCTGTTTCTCCCAATGTACTGTTATTGCTGAAACACTTCCTTTGCCTTTCAGAGCATGCCCATTGGCAGTAAACCAGGTACACAACAGTGGACAAACACTGAGGGAGTCTCTTTATATCACTAGGACCTTTGGCTGCATTTGAACAAATTGGTAGAGCCAATTACAAATTTTTATTATGCGTGCTATAGGATAGTGTCCCTGACTTGAAATGGCTGTTGTTCTTTAGAACTCTGAGCAGTCATGATTACCTGCAAAAGACCTGTTCATGATTGGGTCCATTAACTTTCCCTCGTGGAACAGAAGAGTTCATGAGGGCCCGATTTTCTCCAGGGATTTAAAAACATTAATACTTCCTAGGAGACAAAGACCTTTTCTTTAGTGATATAACCATCGAGAAGTTACCCCTGTTCTATAAGTAACCAACTGCTCACCTATGCTATTATAAGCGACCTCCATTAAAATCATTGGTTCACCAAGCTACACATGGGTGGGATAATTTCTTTCTTTCTGTTGTTGGTTTGCTACCTTGGTAAGTAGTTGTTTGTTTACGTTTTCTCACAAAAAGTTCACACACAACAGCGTGTCACACAATTCCATAGAGACAGACTTGTGTGGGATGCTCTTGCTGGTTATCGTTCAGATGAAGAAACTGGGCTTGGAGATGATGAATGACATAGTCAATATTACACAACTACTAAGTGGTGGATCTAGGATTCAAACCCAGCAGGCTGTCATATTCATTATATAGACATATAATTCCATGAGCCAATTTCAGTCGTCCTAAAGGTTCTCTTTCTCAAAGACAAACTGTTTTAATGCTGTAACCTGGACATAACTTGAGTTAGCCATCTCATAAATGGCTGAGATGAACAGTGTGTATGTGTGTATGGGGGTGGGGGCATGACTCACTAAGTCTACATGAAGCAGACAGCATTTTGTTCTATGATAATGAACTGTGATAACTGAAATATGAAGCCAAATTGACAGTTCTGTAAGTTTAGTTCCAGCATTGGAAGAAAACAAAACAAAACAAAACCCACAGCCAACCAGGTCTCTGGTGAGTTTTTATTGTAGTGTTAGGGGTCTCAATATTTTGCTATTCAAGATGATTCGTTATTTTTTTCATATGATATTTACTTTCTTCTCTTGGAATCTTTCCTTCTTAAGTGTTATCATTGAAAGCTAATTAGTTTTTGAGAAAAAAAATCAAAGCAAAACAATACCATGAAGATCCTTGCTGCTAAGAATGTGTTAATTAATTATATAAAGGATTTTACATATTTCCCCTCTTTCTCTCTTTGACTTCCTGGTTAGTTTTTCAGTTGCAAAAAAAAAAAAAAAAAAAAAAATATCTTCTTTCATCTTTTAACTTTTTATGATTTTATTTTATTTTCAGTTATGTGTGTGTCTGTGCATGGTTTGAGTATATGCATGTAAATTTTGGTACTCAAAGATGTAAGAAAACGGCATTGGAGCCCCTGGAACTGGACTTGCAGGCTATTGTGAATTAAGTGGCAGGGGTCCTGGAAAGAGAAGTGAGCTTATTTGCAGGAACAGCAAGCATGCAAAACCACTGTGTCGTCTCTGCCGCCTCTGAAGTGATTCTTGAAAACGATATCTCAGATCTTTTTATTAAAACAACTTCAATTACATCGCATGATGTTTTCTTTCAAATCTACAAATTTATTTGAGATTGTACGAAAGCAACATCTCTCCTTCATATATTGAAATAGATCAAAATCTGGAGAGTTGTTTTTGGCATTTATAAATGTGAGTTATGTCAACAGAGAGCCTGAAAGGCATTTCTGGTTCGGAGATAATCAACTTTTCAAAATATGTGATATGCTTTTATGTGATTGTAATGAGTACAAAACTATATCTACATGAAGCATAAGGACTCCCCTTTCCCTAATAAACATGAGTTATCTTAAAAACATTCCCTTGGGTTATATAATAAAATATGTTTAATAAATAAACCACTGGAGCTATAGAGATGGAACAGTAGTTAAAAATAATTGTTGCTCTTGCAAAGCACCCAGGTTCAGGTTCCCAGAACAGACATAGTGGTTCACAACCAGCCATAACTTCAGTTCCAGGGAGTCCAGTGCCTTTTTTGGCTTCCAAAGTCATGCATGGGGTGCACATATGTACATGCAGGCAAAGCACTCACACCAATATAAAATAAACTGCTGTAGGTAAATGGGCTCTAATTCATCTGCTTGAGCCACAGAGGTCGTAGACTATGAGAAGCATGACGTGTGTCATTCTGCCTAGTTGAGTCCATTGGTTGGAGACATTAAGATAGAGCTGTTCATTTAGGGGTCAACACTCATGAATGAAAAATGGAGGAAGCAAGATTGAACAAGAGAAATGGCGAATTCTGGAAACTTGTACATGAGGCTAACAGAGCCTCAGCTACCCCAGCAAGGACATAGGTAGAGATGGCTGGGCCTTTATGGTCCTGCATCACTCAGCCACAAGATGCAGGATGCTTCTGAAAGGATATGAGTTGGTACTGAGTGGCTTGCTCCAGATAAGGCAAAGAAGAAGGTGAATGAGGGTTCAATCTATCTGTGGATTTGTCACCCACCACTGCAGCTAGCCCTTGCTTGAAGTTCATGCTTGGTGAGCACTTATGCATTGCTCCTTCTGGATTCCTCAAGCCTCTCTCCCATGTGAGTGAGATTCCTGAGGAACTCGGGCCCCACTCTTACACTGATCTCAAAAATGCAATTAAAACTTTCCCTGCCTCTTCTATTTATTTTAGGACATGCTTGCCCATAGTCACTGCCCTCTGCCGGCTCTGTTAGCTAGCTTCCTAGCTGGCCTGACCCAAACTCTCATTGTGAAGGGAGTCAACCCACCTGATCATTATTCTCTTCTCATGCTGGGGCTGCTGCGATGATCCACTGATAATCATAACTGAGCCTAAGAGTGCCAAGTTAGGCTCAAGTATGACACACATTTTCTTATATTTCTCCCTCTTCCACTAGTAGAAAAGCAGCCACACATTCCTGATAACCAAGGGGAAGTACCCCTGCTCAGTCGGTGGCCCTTCTTTTGATCTGAGACTCAAGGAACTCAAGGTCCCTTGGCAGTGGCATCACTTATAACATAGGCAGGACTCTTGGTATAGGCCTGGAACAGACACATCTGCTTTGGAGACCAGGTCCTCTGGCTCTGTACAGTGTTGGGGAGTGTCTTAGGGTTTCCATTGCTGTAAACAGACAATGACCAAGGCAACTCTTTTTTCTTTTCTTTTTTTAAAAGATTTATTTATTATATATTAAGTACATTGTAGCTGTCTTCAGACACACCAGAGGAGGGCATCATATCTCATTACAGATGGTTGTGAGCCACCATGTGGTTGCTGGGATTTGAACTTAGGACCTCTGGAAGAGCAGTCAGTGCTCTTAACCACTGAGCCATCTCTCCAGCTCCCCAAGGCAACTTTTATAAGGACAATATTTAGTTGAGGCTGGCTTACAGGTTCAGTCTATTGTTATCATCATGGCAGGAGCATGGCAGCAGCCAGGCAGCCACTGTACTGGAGAAGGAGCTGAGAGTGCTACATCTTGATCTGAAGGCACCCAGAAAACTCTTCCACACTGGGCAGAGCTTGAGCACTAGGAGCCCCCAAAGCCCACACGCACAGTGACACACTTCCTCCAACAAGGCCACATCTATTCTAACAAGGCCACACCTCTTAATAGTGCCACTTTCCATGGGCCATGTATATTCAAGCCCCCAGAGGGAGATTTCTTTGCTAGCTCATAGCTAGGCTCATGGCTAAGGTTCCTATAATAACAGGGACAAATAAAAATATCAACAAGAGAAAGCATATAAACTTATTTAATATAAGGTTCATGTGGCCCAAGAGCTTTCTAAAGTGATGCCAAGAAACAAGGAAGCCCATATATTTTTATGCTTAAGTTGGAAGAAGTGTGAACGGTTGTGGGGAAATGCAATTGGAAGGCAAATGGGGATGACAGTAAATAAGTGGCTGAGGATGCAGAGTTATCTGTTTGTCTCTGTGTCCTTGTGGCTTCATAGATAAAAGCAGTCTCTTCCTGCATATCCAAGGTACCCCAGGAGTGAGGACTTGATGACCTCCTTGAGATGAAGTAGTGAAGGGAAGGTGACAGTGGCCACTGTCCATTTTTAGATTGCGCTTTGATACTGCTCTAACCTTCCCACAGTGTTAGGTCTCCCATCTTCTAACAGTCCATACCACAATCCCCAGGAGCAATAGGCATGAGCGGAAGGAAGGAGAGTGTTAGAACAGTAGTGCACTGTCATGAAGGTCTAGGCTATATAGTTTTGTAGTTTTCTCAAGCCATCTGTTCTTGCTCATCTTTAACCAGCTTCCTCTCATCTATTGGTGGGGTATTAATAGATCAACCCTATTTTGCTATCCAGTGGCTCTGAGAAAACTCAGCTCATGACAGTTCCACCTAAACATGACTTGCTGCAAAGCTCCCTACAGTTCTGGGCCTAGACATTGTAGTTTTCTTTTTTTGCCTGGTGTAAGGGATGAAGCAGAGCTCATACGAATGAAGTGTGTTGTCCCCGAAACCCAACGAAGCTCACCTTATGCTGTTATTTGTAGCAAAAGGTACAATGTGCAAAATTCTCACCATTTTTGAGGGAATGCCCCAGTTTGGCCCTGACCACTAGACTGCTAAAAATTGTATAAGTCTCCTAAGCCTCTAAATTTTCTTGGAATTTATCTCCCATACTCAAAGTACATACATATGTGCTCTAAAATGTAGCATGCTACCTCCCTTTTACTCACCTGGAGGGACATCAGAACATCATCAGTGTAATAGTTTAATATATTTTACAGCATATATCGACAGTAGTGGCTTCTTCAGATGAAGTAAGAAAATAGACTGGAGGACTAACCTTGAGGCAAAACTAAATACATGCTCTATTCTATTCCACAAAAGTGGCAACTTTCCTCTTTTCCCATGTATCACAGACTAGCCTCCAAGTCAGTATATAGCTGAGAAGGACATTGAACTCCTGATCTTCCTCAGGCTACCCAATGTATCCAAGTGCATAGTCACACCTAGTTTTATGTGATGCTGTGGATTGAACCTAGGGCTTTCTGCATGATAAACAAGAATATCTATCTATCTATCTATCTATCTATCTATCTATCATTATTCATTCATTCATCTATTTACTTTTTTTTTGAGACAAGGTCTACATTATATAGCCAAGCTGGCTGTGAATTCAGTATGTAGTCAGGTGGTTTTCAGATTGCACTGATATTCCTGCCTTGGCCTCCTGGGGGCTGGGATTATAGTCATGCACTATCACACAAGAATTGACTGATTGAGACATCGTCTCTTTATGTAGCCTAAGCTAACCCAGAACTTCTCAACCTCCTAAGATTTGAAGTTGTATGCAGTAGCCACCAAATCTAAATCAATGTCCACACAACATAGATGAACAACCATATTAATCTATTCTCACAATGATACAGCATCTAGTATAGTCTGTATTTACAGTTTTGCCTATTGGTCAATCTTATAGGAGTCTACAGTCACCATTCAGGATCTTTCTAGCTTTTGCAGACATAAGGCTTGGAAATTCCATGGAGATATGATGCCAATCACCACTCCTACATTTCTTGTGCCCTTAAAGATAACATGATGTGCACATACGCCCCGTGAAGGTGCTGATTTACTGTCTTGGCCAGGGGCAGTAGTGCTTAATAACAGAGACTTCTCCACTGCACAGATATTAACCTGCTACCAAATCACAATGTTCTTATGACAACCATCTACACGCATTCACACACTTGGCATTAATGAACACTTATGAATATATATATCTCCAATGGGCCCCTAAATTATTCATGTATTCGCTTCATTCAGTGAAATGTTACCCAAATAAATGGCCAGAAGCATATTTGCAGAAGAAAAAAAGGAGATGCCTTTCTCTTAGGAACCTAATCTCATTTTCTGCTGAGCTCTGATCTGCAAAGTGGCTCAGATCCAGAAAATATATAAAAGGTCATAATTGTTTACTGAAGTGTCTGTACTGGGCTTTCCAGATGTTTTCTGCTGTTACAAGCTAATAATCCAATAAATTAAGCCCCAAGGGATAGCATGTTGTTTTAACCATCATTTCCAGAATTCTCTGGAGTAGGGCTCACTTTGACATCTCCATAAACTTAACTTTATTATCATTGTAAGCTCATGGTCCCTGGATCATAAGTACATTACCTCCCTTCTGATTTGGATGCTATTACAAATTTAAAAGTAAGTTAGATTTAACAGATTAGGCAATCCTTTCATTTGAAATGTTGCTACCTGAGAATTCTCCATCTGTTAGGGTTGTGCAGACCCAGTCAGACAAGATTGGTTTCTTTGAAGAGAGCACGTTTATCTAGAGAGTGTACTCATGTACCCTCTTAATAACCTGGGGAAAATACAAGTGAGCATATCTTGCAAAACCCTGAAATGGAATACAGAGCTGCCTTCATTCTCTTTCATGTTATTTCTTCCCAATAGTTCTGGACTTAAAAAGCCAACTTCAGTCCAGTGTGAAGAAGCCTTTTCCTTAAGTCCTTGCTTCAAAGAGTTCTCCCTGAAGGCTGGGATTTAAGTACTTTCTCCTTTCTTTCTTACAAACCACACATTCACTGCCTGTCAGAGTACTCATATTAACTAATATTTGTGGAATGATTGAGCCCATGTATGGTTTTGAGGCAAGGTCTCATTCTGTGGCCCAAGCTGACCTTGAACTCACAGTGATCCTCTTGCTTCAATGTCGTGAGTGCTGGAATTATAGACATATGCCACCATGTCTGGCTTTGAATTAAATCACTTTAATAAAAGTACTTTAAAATTTTTATTTATTTTTATTTTATGTGTATATTTTTTGATTGTTTATTTTTTAATTTATGTGTATGTTTTTGTTTATTTTATTTATGTTTATATTTATATTTTTATTTTATGTATATGATTTTGTGTGTGTGTGTGTGTACTGCATGTGTGCCTGTGAAGGCCAGAAGGGGGCGCCAGATCTCCTATAATTGGACTCCTATAGAGCTGTGAGCCACCATATGGATGCTGGGAAGTGAACCAAAGTCCTCTAAAAGAACAGCAAGTACTCTTTACTGCTGAGTCAATTCTCCAGCCCCAAATGAATGAAGTAGCTTTAAAGACAAAAAGGACCTTTCTTGCTAAATTAAAGATACATTTGTCCATGCTATATTGACTGTGCTAGTTCTGAGGAATATTGAGCTATTTTAATTTTCCCTCTAGGTTTCCCCTAAGCTTGGAAATTTTCTATAGAAATTGGTTTGTTTTCTCTTTTTGTATCAGTATTTCCAGTTTTATGTATGCTACTGGATATGTATGTATACATATATACATAATATCTACAATATAATCATATATTGGTGAATTATTCTATTTAAATCTTCTGTGCAAAGTCATTGTCAATCAATATGTCCATTAAAGGCATAGACTTTAGATAACCACAATAAACTTAAAAGGTTTCAGTCTTAGACCCGTTTTCCTCAAAAATGGATAACTGGCGACATCCTAGTTTGCAAATAAAAACAGCATTTGCTAAAAAAAAAAAAAATCACAACTCAACTTGAGAATAAGAATCTCTATAGAATAGGACCCCTGGGGAGTAATTAGAGGAAGTATTGAAAGAGTTGAAGGAGTTTGCAACCCCATATGAACAACAATGCCAACCAACCAGAGCTTCCAGGGACTAAACCACTACACAAAGACTATACATGGACTGACCCATGGCTCCAGCTGCATATGTAGCAGAGAATGGCCTTGTTGGGGCACCAGTGGAAGGGGAAGCCCTTGGTCCTGCCAAGGTTGGACCCCCAGTGCAGGGGAATATGGGGGCAGTAAGGGGGATGTAAAGGTGGAATGCCTGTATGGGGGAGTGGTAGGGGAGGGGATAGGGGGCTTATGGGCAGGAAACCGGGAAGGGGAATAACCTTTGAAATGTAAATAAAGAAATATATAATAAAATTTGAAAAAAGAATCTCTATATTACATTTTGAGTGTAAAATAGTTCACAGTTTAGTGGCTTCTGAAACTCTCACTGTTTACATAACAGTACAGAACAATGTGACCTTTTAGAAACTGGTTTTGCTTTATTATGGAAAATTTCAAACATGCACAGGAACTAGAAAGAATGATATAATGGCCTTCCATATTCATTTCATTCAACTTCAATAATTACTGACACATAACTTAACTAGCCTCATCTATAGCCTGTCCAGTCTTCCAAACCTCACCCCTTGTCTACCACACACAACTCCCAATTAACTTTAAAGGAAACCCAAGGCAGCATTTCACAGAACCTATAGATACTTCTTTTGAGGGGCTGGAGAGATGGCTCAGCAGTTAAGAGCACTGACTGCTCCTCCCCAGGACCCAGGTCTGCTCTTTAGCATCCACATGGAGCTCACTAACCTTCATAGTTCCATTCCTTGGGGATCCAATGCTTTCTTCTGGATTCAGACCACGCAGGTAAAAGATTCCCTCACACAAAATAATAGAAATGCTTTTTGTTTCTAGAATATGTTTTAAAGGAAGTGTTTGTCTCATCTTATTTCCCATTTTATCAGTGTGTATAATAGTCAGTCTTCTCCTGATGGATGATTAAAAATAAAAGACAATGTTCTGAGCCAGAAGGTGTCCTTGAAAGAGCTTTTCAACTTAAGCTGAGCACAGTGGTACACACCTGTAGCCCCAGGCACTCAGGGGTTTGAGGAAGGAGAATCATTTTAAGCTAGCCTGGCCAACATAGTGAGACTCTATCTCAAAAGAAAAGCAGTTTAGGAGTTTGGGATACGACTCATTCAATAAAGCTCTGGCTGGACCAGCATAAACACCTGAGTTTGGAACACCAACACCTATGTAAAAAGTAGGTATCATGCAATCCCAGCACTGGGAGACAGGAAGATCCTTGTAACTCATTAACCAAATGGCTTAGACAAATTGGTGAGCTCTAGGCTCAATGATAGAACATTTTTCAAACAATAAATTGGAAGTACTTTGAATCTGAATCCTGTCAAACATCCTCAAGCACCCTATATGTAATTGAATAGACACCTGACATGAAACTCTAGCATACTAGAAACACACACACACACACACACACACACACACACACACACACACACACACACACATACATCACATCACATATTTATTGTCTCACAGTGCTAGGCTTAGCTAGGACATCTGTTCCATGGTCTTGTAGAGAGTTGCAAGTTTTCATAGTGTGATCAGGACAATTCAGTGTCTGTGGTCTCCTAGATGGGAGACCTCAGTTCCTTATTGACTGCAACCAGAAGTCACTTTGCTTTCCTGGTCACACAGTCCCCCATAACATGGCTGCTTGCTTCATCAAATCACACAGAGAAAGCAGTAGAGAAAGTCAGCTTTCAAGATGAGAGAAAGTGATATTCCCACCATCCCTGCTACATTCTGTTTGAGTGAGTCAGAGGTCACACATCCTCATGAGCAGAGGAAATGCACAAGATGTCAGTGTCGGAAGTCTAGAATCATTATAAAATAAAACCCAAAAGTTAAACCTTCACATGTAGGGAGCTTGAACATGGCTAACAATACTAGGGCATTTCACTCAGAAGCTCAGAAGCAGAGCTCTATGATGATCAAGTATGGCCAGAGGTAAACTGGATACAAGTTTTCACCCTAGTTAGTTTTATTGTCAGTTCACACATCTGGAAGCAGGGGAACTTTACTGAGAAACTGCCACAATCAAATTGGCCTGTGGATACATCAGTTGGATTAGTCTTAATCATTAATTGATGTAGAAAGGTTCACCCCACTGTGGGCAGTGCCATTCCTAGGCAGGTGGGCTTTATAAGAAAATGTCTTAGATACTTTTTTATTACTCTGAAGAGACACCATAACCAAGGCAACTTATAAAAGAAAGTATTTAATTGGGGAGCTGGCTTACAGTTTCAGAGGGTGAGTCCGTAATCATCACGGCAGGCAATACACAGGCAGACATGGCACTGGAGCAGTAGCTAGGAGCTCATATCTACAGCGTGGCAGAGAGAGAAACTAGGTCTGGTGTGGGCTTTAGAAAGCTCAAAGCCCACCTGCAGTGATACACACCTTCCAACAAGGCCACACCTACTAATCCTTCTAAAAATAGTTCTAGAAACTAGGAACAAAGTATTTAAAGATACAAGCCAATGGAGGACATTTTCATTCAAAACTGCCACCAAAAGCATGTTGAACATAAGTCAGAGAGCAAACTAGGGAGTAGCATCCCTCTATGGTCTCTGTTTCTCCTCCTCCCTTGAGTTCCCTCCTTAGCTTCTCTTGATAATGGACTATAACTTGTAAGTTAAATAAACTCTTTTTTTTTTGCACAGGCTGCTTTTAGTTACAGTGTTTATCATGGAAACAGAAAACGAAATAGAACAGGTCTGTTGATCTACTTCTACTGGCCCAGTCAGCTGGACTGAATGGTATTTTCCTTAAAATGTCCTCACAAATACTTGAAGTTTTTGCTGTGGGAATATAGGTTTCTCTCCTACTAGTGCTGAGTACTTTTGTCTCCTGAAGTTGTATGCTCTACCTTCTATAAGTAAGCCAAAACCAACCTCAAATTTTTTTAAAAGGTTTTTTAAAATTTATTTATTTATTATGTATACAGCATTCTATCTGCATGGACACCTGCAGTCCAGAAGAGGGCATCAGCTCTCATTATAGATGGTTGTGAGCCACCATGTTGTTGCTGGGAATTGAACTCAGAACCTCTGGAAGAGCAGACAGTGCTCTTAACCTCTGGGCCATCTCTCCAGCCCTGGACCTCAAATTTAATAACAGTTTTGAAAATCATTGAAAGTCCATAAATTGCAATGGCTCAATTTCTTTCTTTCTGACTTTATCATAGATTTGATGGAAGTTACACTTCAAACTTTGACCTTTGATCTTTTCCTAGGCTGTTGATGGATATCTTATCACACTCCCTCATGATGCTTGACAGTGACGGCAAACTACAGCTCAGTCAACCATGTAACTCTGAGAGGAGCTAGGACATGCTGAGTCTACACTGTACTGTGCTGCTAGGTGATGTCTTCTGGCTATGCTTTCAGCATCCCTTCATATCCACAAAAGGTCCATCTGAATTTCCTGTTGTACATGGCCATTCTCAGTACATGTACAACCACTGCTTTTCCTTTTCATGCAGCATGCACTAAATTCCAGGAGATACTCAACACTTACCGAGAACCCAGAGCTTGTGCTAGAAAATATCGAGCAACTTTTGGCTTCTATAAGTGTTCTGAACAGGCTTAAAAACATGCTACACTAATCTATGTTATCTGGTATGTTAAATGCATTAAATGAATATTTAAATTTTTATTAGTTTTTAGAATTATGTATATATGTGTGGTATGTATATGAATGCAGGTGCCTACAGAGGCCAGAAAAGGGCGTCAAGATCTCCTGGAGCTGGAGTTACCAGTTGTTGTGAGCTGTCCCATGTAGTTGCTAGGAACCAAACTTGTGTTCTCTGGGAAAGGAACAAATATTCTTCACCACTAAACTGTCTGTCCAACCCTTTATGCATACTTTGTTTTTTTACCATTCACCCCTTTTTTTAATTGGACATTTTATGTATTTACATTTCAAATGTTATCCCTTTCCCCCCCCTCCCCTGTTTCTATGAAGATACTACTACCCCACCCACTCCCACCTCAACACCCTAGCATCCCCCTACACTGGGTCATGGAGTCTTCACAGGACCAAGGGCTTCTCCTCCCACTGATGCTAGACAAGGGCATCCTCTGCTACATATGCAGCTGGAGCCACGGGTCCCTCCATAAAGTGTGATTTTAACATGATATTTTCTACTTATGACTGGTTAAAGAGAAACCAACACTGTTGTATGTTGGGAAGCATCAATCAGGTAGTCCCACCTGCTTGTGGAACATCTGTGGCCCAGGATAACTTTGAATCCAACAGAAAATCCTAAGTTTATTTCAACCAGGATCAGTTTGTTTGATGATTTTGGTTTTGTTTTTTTGTAACTAGATTCTGTGATTATTTTAGGATAAACTTTACAGATGACAAAAACAGCATTTCAATGTCAAAAAATGAGACACACCTGGATTGATTAGGTATGACTATGAAAAGGGTGATTTAATAAAAATTAGAAATCTTTAAAAGATTTAAACAGTTCTGACAACATGCCTTAATCATAGAGTACTTACCCATCATATTCAAGGTCCTGGGTTCAGTTCCCAGCACTGAAACAAAATAAATACTCTAGTTGTTATCAAATTGGGGATAACAGCTTGTACCCCAAGCCAGGTTTAACTATCTGTCCTCAAAAAGTCAATTAAAAGAACCAAATTAAAAGTGGATCTATTCTCTCCTGAGAGACACAGCCAGAATACAGCAAATACAGAGGCGAATGCCAGCAGCAAACCACTGAACTGAGAATAGGACCCCCGTTGAAGGAATCAGAGAAAGAACTGGAAGAGCTTGAAGGGGCTCGAGACCCCTTATGAACAACAATGCCAAGCAACTAGAGCTTCCAGGGACTAAGCCACTACCTAAAGACTATACATGGACTGACCCTGGACTCTGACCTCATAGGTAGCAATGAATATCCTAGTAAGATCACCAGTGGAAGGAAGCCCTGGGTCCTGCAAAGACTGAACCCCCAGTGAACTGGATTGTGGGGGGGAGGGCGGAAAGGGGGGGAGGGGGGGGAGGGGAACACCCATAAAGAAGGGGAGGGGGAGGGATTAGGGGGATGTTTGCCCAGAAACCGGGAAAGGGAATAACATTCGAAATGTAAATAAGAAATACTCAAGTTAATAAAAAACAAAAAAAGTGGGATCTATTGAATGTGAAGTTAATGCGGCTCCATTAAGAATAAGGACAAAGAGATCAAATGAACCCTTCAAGTCCATTTTGGGGTACTAAGGTCTGATTAAAGTTCAAATAGAGGGCCAAAGATCTACATATCTGATCATTCCCAGTCAAGGTGTGGTCCCACCCACAAAAGATCCAGTATCCTCTGGACATCATCAGCCCTATAGGAGAGGCGGTCTGATAAGTTGTTAGAACCCTGTGAAATCTCATTCTAGGAGACAAGCTCCCACTAAAGTTAAGGCCCTTGCCTTATTCCACCCAGAATGAGATTCCTTGGGGAAAATTACCATTTTTTTTTTGAGATCCACCATTTGAATAGTCTGATGGCCATAATGAGAGATCTAGATGTCTCTTTAGAATATCTTCATCTCTCTCAAGTTTACCTTATGTTGACTTACCTGACTGGAGGAACAGAAGATCAGGATGTAAACTGAACATACCCCACTCCAGCTTACATGCTGGAGTAGATCAAGTATTTGCCCAATTAACTGTGGTTGTGCATGTTTCAAAATCCTCAGGGTTAAAAATAGATACCAGAGAGGCTGTGACTCTAGTTATCCTTAGTTCTTGTTATCTAGTTATCTGCAGGAAAGTACTAGATGTTACACTTCCCAGGAAGATGCAACAATTATTCAGATCATTTGCAACCCTCCATTCTTACTAGATCTGTGCGAATTGGCTTTTTTTCCCTTTTTAGTAACAGTTTTATTGAGACATTAATCACATGTTAGGCAACTCAGCTGCTTAATATTTATAATTCAGTTATTTTCAGTGTATTGACAGGCTCAAGCATCCATCACCAGTTTCAGTTTTTAGAACATTTAATTACCCCAACAGGAAATTCCATACCCAATTTGGGCAAACACTGATGTTTTCTTTCTGCATTGACTTGGGTGGCGCGTTCATGTAAATGTAGGCCCACGGTATGTGGGCCATTCGCTTATCTTCTTCCATGGAGAATTGTATTTTCAAAGTTCATCCATGTTTTAGCATTTGGTTTTATGCCCAAACAGTGTTTGTAGTGTAAGAGACAGTAGTTTGCAGTTTGGGGTAGCATTTTACAGCGTCTATCTGTTAGCTCAGCTGAATGATATTGTTATAAACATGCATGTGTATGTTTTTTGCATGTAAACATTTTCACATCTTTAAGAATAAAACAATCATGTACAAAATGGGTGTTTAACCCATTTCAGGCATTAAGTGTGTCTAAAAAAGCGAATGTCAATTCTTAATTCTCAGAATGTAAATTGTCTACTTGAATTATTCATCATGTGCTTTAATGCTGTGCCTGCATCCCAGTTACTAATATAGCCTGGGTGATAATTCAGGCCCGCTCAGAGGACAAAACAAATTATTATTAGCCCTCTCAAGAACAAAAACTAGCCACACCTAATCATAAATGTACATACATTTTGGATAAAGTAGCAACTAACTGAATACTGTTTTTTTTTTATGTGTGTGGGTGTTTTGTTGCATATATGTCTATGCAACATGCACACGCCTAGTGACCATGGGGACTGGAAGAGGAAACTGAGTACCCTGGAAATGGAGTTACAAATTGCCGTGTGCCACCATGTGAGTGCTGGGAATTGAAGCCTGGTTCCCTACTGAGCCGTCTCTCCAGGAACATAACAATACACTGCTGAGCTTCCTCACTGACCTCTTTTTGTTTAAATTGATCAGACATCTTCACTTGGGCTCAATCTGAAAAGTGTTGAAACTCCACTGATATGAAAACAAGTTTGGTCTCTAACATGTTTTTAAAATTTACTTCCACGAATCCCACCTCACTTGCCTTCACATTTCCCTGTGCTGCCTTAGTAACCTTCCTATGGTGCCTCCTCAGAGATGGGCTGCTACTTTTCTTTTTTATGCTTAATTTTTTATTAGTTATAAATATCTGAGCTCAGGTCTTCATGTTTGCTGAGCATCAAGCATTCTACCTTCTTCTTTTTTATTATTAGATATATTTCTTACATTTCAAACGTTATTCCCTTTCCTGGTTTCCTGTCCATAAGCCCTCCTCCCCCTCCCCCATATGGATATTTCCCCATCCATCCCCCTTACTGCCCCAACACCATATTCCCCTATACTGGGGGTTGAACCTTGGCAGGACCTAGGCTTCCTTCCACTGGTGCCCCAACAAGGCTATTCTAATGCCACATATGCAGCCGGAGCCTGGGTCCATGCATAGCCTTCGGTGGTGGTTAGTCCCTGAAGCCTGGGTTGGTTGGCATTGTTGTTCTTATGGGGGTTGTAAGTCTTCAACTCTTTCAATCCATTCTCTAATCTAAAGGGTCCTATTCTCAGTTCTTGTGTTTTGTTGCTAACATTGACCTCTGTATTGGACATGCTCGGATGTGTCTCTCAGAAGAGATCTATATCTGGTCCCTTTCAGCATGCATTTTCTAGCTTTCATTAATCTTATGTGTTTTGTGCTGTATATATATGGGCCACCTGTGGAGAAGGGCTCCTGAATGGCTATTCCTTCAGTCGCTGCTCTAAAACAAATCTTTGCTTCCATATCCCTCCTATGGACAATTTTCCCCTTTAAGAAGGAGTGGGAGCATCCATTTCATTGGTCATCCTTCTGAGCTCCTGTGGTCTGTGATTGCATCTTTGCAATTGAGCTTTGGGCTAATATCCACTTATAGGTGAGTGCATACCAAGTATGTTTTTCTGTACTTGGGTTACCTCACTCAGGATGATATTTTCTAGTTCATTCCATTTGCCTATGAATTTCATGAAGTCATTGTTTTTGATAGCTGAGTAGTACTCCATTGTGTATATATTCCACATTTTTTGAATCCATTCTTCAGTTAAAGGGCATCTGGGATGTATCCAGCTTCTGGCTATTATAAATAAGCCTGCTATGAACACAGTGGAACATATGTTTTTGTTATATGTTGGAGCATCTTTTGGATATATGCCCAAGAGGGTATAGCTGGGTCCTCAGGTAGTCGAATGTCCAATTTTCTGAGGAACCTGATTTCCATCGAGTTACTCTTAAGCAGTAATATAGGAAGGGAGAGAGCTGGATAAGGTTACAACTGAAATCTTCTATTCTTCCCCTACCCATCCATACCCCTAATAGAGCACGGACGTCTGTCTTTACCCTGACTGCAAACTCTGTTTCTCACAATCACACCACCTCACGAGGAGAGAAGGAAGGGAAAGGCAGAGAAGAAAAGGGTATTTGGGGATAGCTTGACATGATGGGGACATCTTGAGATGACACCTGCCCTGGCTCCCCATCACTTAGCCTCACTTTCTCAATAAGGCTGTTTTGGTTACATCTGCCTCCTGTCACAGAGAGGAATCGATCTTGGGGAAGTCTGTTATCTCACTAGAATTTCATTACAGGCTTTTCTTAATGTATGTCTACACAAGAGAGCGCGAACTTCTTTAGACAGCTAGAGTGCACTTGGAAAGTTTTTGGTACATTGTTCAGACTACATACAAAATGCAGAGGATGGCAGTGATACCATTAGTCATTGGGGTTAATCCAGGTCATCTGGGTCTTTAGTAATTAGAATCTACCTCATAAAATAAGACTTGCCAGTCTGCATTTGTGATGAGCAAAGCAGTTTTGTAAACATGGCAGATAACTGGTCAACCTTGTATTTTCCTTTGCTTTAGTGTTATAGTTTGAAGAACACTATTTTAAAAACTGAATCCTAACAAACTGAATCTTAAAACTCTATTACTTTTTTAAGATCTTAAATCCTAGTAGAGAGATTGCTACATGGTTAAAACACTTGTTTCTGCAGAGGACTCAGGTTTCATTCCTGCTACCCACTTATATGCTAATAACCATCTGTAATTCCAGTCCTAAATGACCTGATACTCACTTCTGACTTCCTCCAACACCAGGCATGTGCAGACGTACATGTAGGCTAAACCCCATATACATAAAATTAAAAATAATAAATCAATCCTTAAAACAAAGGGAGAAAAGAATTTGTTACCCCTTTAAAAATTTAGTTGAAATTTGAAAAATACGATATATTTAGTCAAGGGCCCCACCACGAGGTCTGAATAGTCTTGTAAATTCACCATACCCAGGTGTAATAAATTTTTAATATTTAGACAAAAAAATGGTTCCTTCCAGACACATGTAACTATGTGTCTGAGACTGCAAAGACTCTTTATAATTTACAATGAGCAAGGTCATGTCACTACCATCTTCCATTGACCATTACTGAATTTGAAAGGTTAAGTACTTGCTTTATTTTTCCTGATTATATAACATACACATATTCATTATGATCAAAATCTATAAAATAGAAGGTGCCCTTTTCATCACCAATTCCATTGGTAGGAATGTAATTTTGCACATGGACTGCATTACCCATGATGTATGTGGATGTTTACTGTGGTATACTTTATGACAACAAAGCCCTAGAAATAACAGCGATGTCTATCAGGAGAGGGAAGAGTTTAATTACAGTATCTCCAGGCTGTGGAATGTAATTAGCAGGTTTAAAAGTACCATTAATGCAAATGAGCCGATCTAGAATGATTTCCATGTATTTCTTTATGATTAAATTGCATCTTTATCTCAACCAGACACAGTTCTTCCTTTGGAAAAGCTGAGTCTTGATTGCTTTTAGTAAAATACATTGTCTTAACTCAGAACTAAGGAGATAATTTGCACTAGGAAAATCTGCACAGTAAGTGTAATGCCTGTTTTTGACTGGAAGACATTTCCCTTTCTTTTATATACATTTCCACATCTACACCTTCTCCCTTTCTTTTTTTGAACAAATAGTCTATTTTAGCTTTTTTTTTAAACAAAAGGGAGAATTTATTACTATTTTAGTTTTTAGTCAACTAACATAAATTTATGGTTAAGCTATAAAACAGTACAGGTTTTTTGTTTTTGTTTTGTTTTGTTCCTGGCTGTCCTGGAACTCACTGTAGACCAGACTGGCCTCAAACTCAGAGGTCCACTTGCTTCTGCCTCCTGAATGCTGGGATTAAAAGTTTGCACCACCTCCACCTGGCTTCTTAGTCCAGTTTTTTAAATAAAATGCAACATCCTCTATCTGACTCCTCTTCATTCTTAAACACACTTTACAGAATTAACTGGATTTTATAAATTATTTTTAAGGATTTATTTATTGAACGCAAGTACACGGTTGCTGTCTGAAAACAAACCAGAAGGAATTGGATCCCATTACAGGTGGTTGTGAGCCAAAATGTTGTTGCTGGGAATTGAACTCAGGACCTATGGAAGAGCAATCATTGTCTTAACCACTGAGCCATCTCTCTAGCAAGTTTTTTAAAATTATTGCAGTTTTTTAAATGTTTTTTTAAATCTTAATGAAATTATAGCCAACCATGCCAGCATTCTAGAGGCTGAGCAGAAGGATCTCTTTTTGTTTTTTAACATTTATTTATTTATTATGTATACACCATACAGCTTTCTGCCTGCATGTATGCACCTGCAGGCCAGAAGAGGGCACCAGACCTGATTATAGATGGTTGTAAGTCACCATGTGGTTGCTGGGAATTGAACTCAGGACCTCTGGAAGAGCAGACAGTGCTCTTAACCACTGAGCCATCTCTCCAGTCCCCAGTTTTGTTTTTTTAAGGTAGGAGCTCACTCTGCACATCAAGCTAGCCTTGAATGTCTGTAGAGATCTGCCTGCCTCTGCCTCTTTATCACCCTATAAGCTCTTTTATTTGAAAGGCCATAAGGCTTAAAACACTCAAATATGATAAATGGTTTTAAATGGTTTTAATAATTTTTTAAAAGATTTATTTTATTTATATGAGTACACTGTAGCTGTCTTCAGACACACCAGAAGAGGTCATCAGATTCCATTGCAGATGGTGTGAGCCACCATGCGGTTGCCAGGAATTGAACTCAGGACCTCTGGAAAAGCAGTCAGTGCTCTTAACCATTGAACCATCACTCCAGCCCCCGGTTTTAATAATTTAACAGTACGCAAATAAACATTCAAATTTCATTATACTTTCTGTATACAGGTTAAAAAAAACAAACACTTGATAGAAGGAATTTAGCAAACTGTTCCCACCAGTTGGCTTCTGAAATACATAGAATATAGATCTTTCTATGAATGTGGTTAAGAACCCCCACAAAGATCATTTTATTCAGTGTAAAAAGAAATTACAGAAGACACTAGGATAGAGAAATAACTCCCATATTACAAAGTTAGCAGAATCAATATTGTAAAAATGACTATTTGCCAAAAGCAATTGTGAGAATCAGTAGAATTCACACCAAAATTCTGCAGATAGATAAAAAACAGAGCCCTCAAATTTTTATAGAATGACAAAAGTCAGAAAATAGGCAAATGGATACTTGTCAAACAGGCTAAGCAGCATTACTCAGAAACCATAAAGCAGGAAGTGTTACATCACCTGGTTTAATATTTCAAAGATATCAGAACCAATCCTACTTCAGTTGATGGAAAAACAAAAACCCAAGTATAATATTATTTTATTATATGAAATATGTAATTTTGAAGGCAAGAAAAATCACATTTTATATTAAATTATAAAGAAGTTATGATGACAACTAACATTGAACTACATTTTTCTTTTTTTAAAATGTGCCTTTTACTTTATTTACTGAACAGGAGACCCATTATGTCCTTAACTCTTTTTACGGTGTATGTATATGTGATTGCAGACCAGAAGACAAAGTTGTATAACCTTTGATGGCCATCGATTAGGAACTTGCTATTTGCCTTTCATCTAGTCGCTCTGAAATGCCACTCTATTCTTTGAGTGTATAAGTGTAAATATTTTACATACTCCATATGAGAGAAATCATACAGTATTGAATTTATGTGACTGGCTTATTTCATTTAGAGTAATTTATTGAAGATTAATCTGTGTCTCAATTTAAAGAATACCTCACTCTATGAATTTGTCATACTTTATCAATTCTTATACCATGGGAGGTGTGTTTACTTCCCAGTTAAATTATTGTAGTGAACATGGAATACTCTCTCTCTCTCTCTCTCTCTCTCTCTCTCTCTCTGAAATCCTGGTTTTTGATCCCCAGATTATAAAAAAAATTACCTGCTTTACTTTTTTTTAATTTTTTATACTACAACTCTGTTGAATTCCAAAACCAGAGTTTTCAAATGCCAGTCTCTATATTTGAACTAGTAACTTTTTTTTTTTTTTTGGCTGTTTGGTGATTTGGTTTGGTTTTGTCTCTGCCTCTTGAAGGCATTAACTACCATGTCCCCACTTTACTACTCTTTGCTTGCTTGCTTGCTTGTTTATTTTTGATCCAGGGTCCCTCTATGTAGTCTTTACTAGGATGACTAGGGTGGAAGGTGGTCTGGGAGTCACCAAAATCTGGCTTCTTCTGCCTCCCAAGTGTTAAGAGTAAAAGCATGATCCACCATACCTAGAAAACTTCATCACTCTTACATTCTTCTGCTCATGACCCAGTACTCCTCCAATACAAGCACTCATTCAAAAACACAACCTGTGCCGAATATTCAGTCTCCCGAGTGATTCCCAACATATCCTCTCCCCATAGAAACAATTTTCCTGTCATTTCTATTGTTTAAATCAATGAATGTATTCGTATGATTAAAAATAAGTATACAAGATGACACACGTTAGCAAGTCTCACCCTCTTGTTTCTTTCACCCCTTTTTCTGCTCTCCATGTATTTATGTAAATTTATTTTCTTCTTTACTTCTCCCACAAAAGTAGACCACACTAAACAGTGTCCCGTACATTCCTATAAAAGTGTTTTTTTATTTAGAGTTACTTCTCCACAATGGATTGCCTTAAGATAAAACTATGCCTAAACTCTGGACTCAGACTACCCTTGAGGACTTTTCCCTCTCAACCCCTATATGCATGCAATTTAAAATATTGGTAAAATTTGTATGCTCTTCTCTCCCCAAATATTTTTATTTATACTTCAGTGTTTATTTATGTATTTGAGATAGGATGTAATATATCTCAGTGTGGCCTTAAACTAGTTATATAGTCAATGATGACCTTGAACTTTTGATCTTCCTACTTCCACATCCTGAGTGCTGGGATGGCAGTTTCTGTGATGCTATGCATGGAGCCCAGGGCTTTTTGCATACCCAGCCAGCATGCTATTAACTGAACCACGACCCTAGTCAAGTTTATTTTATTGTTTTACACTTTTAAATGATATATAAAATATTTAAATTACATGTATTAATGGAGTACCATGTGATTTTGCAATATATGTATACAGCATACATAGTATAATGCTCAACACATTTAGCACATATGTTTCCCCAAGCATTTACCATATCTTTGTGTTGAAAACATTAGAAATCTTTAGGTTTTGAAAATATGCAATGCATTATTGTATATAGTCTCCCCGCTGTTTAACAGCACACCAGAATTTCTTGCTCCCATCTAACTGTAAATTTATTCCTGTTGACCTATCATGTTCGATCTATCCCTTCCTTCTAATTACCCCAGCCTCTTCTATTACTCTACCCTCAATTTCTAGAGATCACTTATCTTTTTGTATCTAGCTTTATATTTATAAAAAGATTTATATTTATTTTATTTATGAGTACACTGTAGCTGTCTTCAGACGTGCCAGAAGAGGGCATCAGATCCCATTACAGATGGTTGTGAGCCACCATGTGGTTGCTGGGATTTGAACTCAGGGCCTCTGGAAGAACAGTCAGTGCTCTTAACCACTGAGTCATCTCTCCAACCCCCGAGGCTTTATCTTTATAAATCCTCAATTTCTCAAGGCTTCTGTGTATTTCCTGTCCCACTATTCACAGGTCTGGCATGATTACACTTTGACAGTCTTTGAGGGTAAGATTTTCATATTAGGAATTGATTATGACAGTAATTTCTTGTGAAAGAAATTCATTTATTCATTCATTAATTAGGTTGTTTACATATTTTTTGTTTATAGTTTCAGATAGGGCCCCTTCCAATATTTCTAGCTCTCCTGGTAGGTGGTCTGTAGAAAATGGTGACCTGGCACTCAGAGTTCAACCTGCCTTAGCCCAGTAAGTACTGTGATTAAAGTATGTACCACCATTGGCTGGCTGCTACGAATTAATTAGAAGACTACCTACATTTCTTCATATGATTTACTCTCTTAAAATGTGATAAAAAGAAGGCCCAGCACAGCGGTTCATGCTTTAACACTAACATGAGGGGATGAAGAGGATCAATTTTGTCTTCATAGACACCCTGAACTACTACATAGTCACATGGAGGGAACAAGGGCTATTTAGTAGAATATTCGGATAGAGAGGATCGTTCAAGGCTTTAAGCCTGTGCTCAATTAAACTATTATAGACACAGACACACACACACACACACACACACACATCACTTGCAGAAAAATTTACGTCTCTTTAAAATGTCTTCTGTTGAGACTGGCAAGTTGTCTCAGGGACTAAAGGAGCAGACAAATTCCCCTCATGACTTGATTCACATCCCTGGGACTCACAGGATCTCAGAGGTGGCTCAGAGCCTAAGAGCACGCACTACCACTTCAGAGGACCATGGATTATTCTTACACCCCACATGCCCTCATACTGACTCCTCTTCAAAAGTACAACGCCACAGGAAGAGGCATGTATTCTGGCTCCAAGGATCACGAAAAATTATAACATACATACATGCATGGAAACATAAAAAAATCCAGGTAAAACACTCATACGTGGAACATGAATAAAACCAATCATGAGGCAAAATGGAAGGGCAAGGGCAGGGGCCTGAGCTGGGGAGACAAACTGCTACCCAGGAATCAATTTTAAAAGTGGGTTGACATCCACACAGAAAAGTAGCAACTTGAGTAGAGGACTTTAACAATACACTGAGAAGACATGTGTCCTAAAAGGTGGAATTGGCTCTAAGTCACAGGAGAAAACCTGCCTAGTAGCAAAGAAAACAGCAGCAGCAGCAGCAGTAACAACAACAACAACAACAAAGCCACAATAACAACAACAACCTTTCCACCCATTCCTCGTCTTTTGAAGGACTTTTTTTAAATAGCTTATTGCTTCTGGAGAGTTGGCTCAGCCCTTATGAGCACAGTCAGCTCCTCAGGTAGTCTAGACTTCCAGACTGGTCAGAGTGGGGTAGCTGACTTGTTTATGCTTCTCAGTACAGCTTCCTTTAGTAGTGTAGCACAGTCCTGGACAGAACTCTCCATCGATCACAGACTTCCTTCTCAGGTTTTTCTCTTTCTCTTTTAACTTGTTTTTTTTTTTTGGTCTTTGTTTTATTTTGTGTTTGTCAGTTCCTTGCAAGCTTTAATGTGTTCTTAGTTAAATCTGGACCTGTTGAGAAACATTGCATTTCTACTACCTTCCTCTGACATGAACAGATGTGGAGCTGCAGGCCTGCATGGCTCACTGGGGAAGAGCACTGGCTGCTCTTGCAGAAGATCCTGAGTTCAATTCCCAGAACCCACCCTGGATCACACAGCCACCTGCAATTCCTACTGCAGGGGATCTGAAGTAATCTTTTGACCTCTAGAGGATTTAGACTCAGACAACAGACACCTTCTTTAGGGGAAAACACTCATAGAGTAGAAATAATGAAAAGTATACATTTTTATAACCTACCAGGTAGAACTTGACATCAAATGATTACACACATTATCAGGGGCTGACTTCAATATATTGATGTAGATCAACATTTCTGATATTTTTGTAATTTTATATTTTTTTTCTTTCTTCCTGTTTTATTTCCCCCTCATTCAAATGACTGCAGCAGGAGAGGAAGCAGGTTCTACCAATATAGCCTCTGCTTCAGTTCCTCTCCATGGTACAGTGATTCAGGTCCTGTCCTGTGACTTCCCAAGGTGATGCAGTTTAGACAGAGTTGTAAACACAAGCAAAGCATTTCCTCCTCTAGTAGTTTTGGCCTTGGTATTTATCGCATTGAAACCAAGACAGGACTTAATTCTCCACACTAATGCTATCTGCCTACACAACATATTATTACAAAAAGATTTTGTTCAGAACAGTGAGTGACTGATGAACTTCACTAAATTTCTTTGTTGTCCCTGTAATTAAAAATACATTTTTGATTTTAATAATATGTTTTCATATTAAATTAAATGGCAGAGAGGCAGAGGCAGACAGAGGCAGAGGAGCATGGAAAATTCAAGCCAAAAATAAGATGTATAATTGAGGCTTTTAAAAAGATTTATTTGTCTGTTATATATAAGTACACTGTAGCTGTCTTCCAGACTCACAGAAGGGGGCATCGGATCCCATTGTTGATGGTTGTGAAACCACCATGTGGTTGCTGAGAATGAACTCAGGACCTCTGGAAGAACAGTCAGTCTCCAACCACATTGAGCCACTCTACAGCCCTAGCTTATGTCTCTTAACAGACTCTAGTTTCATCCATGTTGTGCTAAATGACAGGATTCCATCATTTTCATGGCCAAATAATTTATATATATATATATATATATATATATATATTTCAGTTAATAGCAATTCTATTACTTCTTTATTTCTTTATTTCTTTTTGAGACATGGCATTGCTATGTAGCTCTGGGTGTCCTGATGTCCTGAAACTTATTCTTGTAGACCAGGTTAGCCTTGAACTCACAGAGAATGCCCTGCCTCTGCTCCATTTCCTGACTAATGTGGACAGGGCTGCAAGAACCATGGGATGTAGATGATTTCCTCTTAATTGATTGCTTTTATTCTCTTTGGCTACATTCCCAGGAATGAAATTGCTGGATCATATGGTGGTTCTATTTTTGATTTTTTAGCAACCTCCATACTGTTTTCCATAATGGCTGCACTAATTTACTTCCCAACCCACGGTGTCTAAGGGTTCCCTTTACTTGCTGCCTTACTTACATGGAAAATTTTCTCTCCTTTTTCTTTACAGTAATCATTTTTGAAGTAATGAAGTGATGTCTTATTGTAGCTACTGTGTCTATCGTATAGATATTGCCAAGAAAAACTATACCTAGTCTATTAATCTAGTCTGTATATCTATAAAATAAAAATGTATTTTATAACATGGGAAAAATAATTTTCAAACTGAATGCCCAAAAAGATCCTTGTATTTGAAACATATAGAGGATATTACCAGCCAGCAAGATGGCTCAGCTAGCAAAGACACTCACCAAAACTGATGACCTGGGGAGTATTCCCTGGGACCCACATGGTAGAAGGAAAGAACTGATTCCTGAGTTGTGGCCTCCCAACACACACACACACACACACACACACACCACACACACGCGCACACACATAGACATACACTTGAACACACCTGCACACACACACATGCTCACATGCAAGAACACACACACACACAGAGAGACAGAGAGACAGACAGACAGACAGACAGACAGAGACACAAATAAATAAGTGTACCTATTTTAATAGAAAAGAAATGAGAGCAAGAGCAAGAATGAGAGCACTGGATAAAGGATCAGACTTAGGAAAAAGATATGGTGCTGAGAGGGGACTCAGCAGTTAAACACTTGCTGCCCTTTCAGGGAACCCAGGTTCATTTCCCACCAACCATATCAGGAAGCTCAAAATCATTTGTAACTCTACTTCCAGAGGTTCAATCCCCTCTTCTGGCTTCTATGCATGACAATCATGCATGTGATGCAATGCATGCAGACAGAAACTCACACATAAGATAAAAATAAATCTGTAAGAGAATATATTAGAAGCCAATTGTTTTATATATAAAAAAGGTAGTTTTAAAGTAAAGAGCCAAAATCTCCTTTTTTTATTTTTCTTGGATATAATTATTCATATTTCACATATCACCTTTTCCTGGTTTTCCCCGTTCATGAAGCCCCCATCCCCTCCTATTTTGTTCTACATGGGTGTTCCCTTCTTCTCCCCCTTCCCATCCCAACCCTCCCCAACATTCCCCTGCTGGGGGCGTCCAGCCTTAGCAGGACAAAGGCTCATCTCCCACTGGTGTCCAACAGGCCATGCTCTACTACATATACAGTTGGGCCAGGGTCAGTCCATGTGTACTCTTTTGGGTAGTGGTTTAGTCCTTAGCTCTGTTGTTGACATTGTTGTTCTTATAGAGGTTGCAAACCCTTTGCTTTCAAATTTTTCTCTAATTCCCTCCAACAGAGGGTCCTGTTCCCAGTTCAGTGGTTTGCTGTTACATTCGCCTGTCTATCTGTAATGCTCTGGCTGTGCCTGTCAGGAGACAGCTACATCCAGGCTCCTGTCAGCATGCACTTCTTCAGCATCAACAATATTTCTGGGTTTAATGGCTGTATGTATATGGATTCCCATTGATAGTCTCTGAATATTCCTACAGTCTCTGCTCAATTTTGTCTCCCTATCTCCTCCTGTGTATTTTTGTACCCCCTTCTAAGTGGGACTGGCATCCACATGGCTTCTTCTTGAACTTCATGTGGTCTGTGGTTGAATCTTTTTCAAGCTTTGGGAGTGAATATCCACAACAGTATACCATGGTCATTTTTTTTTTGTGATTGGCTTACCTCACTCAGGATGATACTTTCTAGTTACATCCATTTACATAAGAATTTCATGAAGTCATTTTTTTAGTAGCTGAGTAGTACTAAATTGTGTAAATGTACCACATTTTCTGTATCCATTCCTCTGTTGAAGGGCATCTGGGTTCTTTCCAGCTTCTGGCTATTATAAATAAGGCTCCTATGAACATAGTGGACTATGTGTCCTTGTTATATGTTGGAGCATCTTGGGTATATGTCCAGGAGGGGGTATAACTGGGTCCTCAGGTAGTACTATATCCAATTTTCTGAGGAACTTCCAGACTGATTTCCAGAGTAGTTCTGCCAGCTTGCAATCCCACCAACAGTGGAAGAGTGTTCCTCTTTCTCCACATCCTCTCCAGCATCTGTTGTCATCTGAGTTTTTGATCTTAACCATTCTGACTGGTGTGAGGTGGAACCTCAGGGTTATTTTGATTTGCATTTCCCTGAAGACTAAGGATGTTGAACATTTCTTTAAGTGGTTCTCACTTATTCGATATTCCTCAGCTGAGAATTCTTTGTTTAGCTCTGTACCTCATTTTTAATAGGGTTGTTTGTCTCCCTGCGTCTAACTTCTTGAGTTCTTTGTATATTTTGGATATAAGCCCTCTATCTGTTGTAGGATTGGTAAAGATCTTTTCCTAATCTGTTGGTTGTCATTTTGTCCTAACAACAGTGTCCTTTGCCTTACAGAAGCTTTGCAATTTTATGAGATTCCATTGGTTGATTCTTGATCTTAAAGCATAAGCCATTGGTGTTTTGTTCAGGAAATTTTCCCCAGTGCCCATGTGTTTGAGGCTCTTCCCCACTTTTTCTCATATTTGTTTGAGTGTATCTGGTTTGATGTGGAGGTCCTTGATCCACTCGGATTTAAGCTTTGTACAGGGCGATAAGAATGAATCAATTTGCATTCTTCTACACACTGATGTCAAGGTGAACGAGCACCGTTTGTCGAAAATGCTATCTTTTGTGGAGAAAGAGGAACACTCCTCCATTGTTGGTGGGATTACAGACTGGTACAACCATTCTGGAAATCACTCTGGAGGTTCCTCAGAAAATTGGACATTCCAGTACCTGAGGACCCAGCTATACGTCTCTTGGGCATATACCCAAAAGATGCCCCAACATATAACAAAGGCACATGTTCCACTATGTTCATAGCAGCCTTATTTATAATAGCCAGAAGCTGGAAAGAACCCAAATGCCCTTCAAAGAGGAATGGATACAGAAAATGTGGTACATCTACACAATGGAATACTACTCTGCTATCAAAAACAATGACTTTATGAAATTCATAGGCAAATGGATGGAACTAGAAAATATTATCCTGAGTGAGGTAACCCAGTCACAGAAAAACACACATGGTATGCACTCATTGATAAGTGGATATTAGCCCAAATGCTCAAATTATCCTAGATGCACAGAACACATGAAACTCAGAAGGATGACCAAAATGCAGATACTTCTCCTTCTTTAAAAGGAGAACAAAAAGAAATACCCTTGGGAGGAGATATAGAGGCAAAGTTTAGAACAGAGGCTGAAGGAAAGCCCATTCAGAGCCTGCCCTACATGTGGCCCATACATATATAGCCACCAAACTAGATAAGATGGATGAAGCAAAGAAGTGCAGGCTGACAGGAACCGGATGAAGACCTCTCCTGAGAGACACAGCCAGAATATGGCAAATGCATAGGCGAATGCCAGCAGCAAACCTCTGAACTGAGAATGGGACCCCCATTGAAGGAATCAGAAAAGGACTGAAAAAGCTGAAGGGGGCTTGAGACCCCATATGAACAACAATGCCAACCAACAGGCTTCCAGGGACTAAGCTACTACCCAAAGACTATACATGGACTGACCCTGGGCTCCAACTGCATGAATAGTCTAGTAAGGGCACCATGGAAGGGGAAGCCCTTGGTCCGGCCAAGACTAGAACCCACAAGTGAACGGGATTCTGGGGGGAGGGCGGTAATGGGGGGAGGAGGGGGAGGGGAACACTCATATAGAAGGGAGGGGAGGGGTTAGGGGATGTTGGCCTGGAAACCCGGAAAGGGAATAACAATTGAAATATAAATAAAAATACCCAATTTAATAAAGATTGGGAAAAAAAAAAATGCTATCTTTTTTTCACTGGATGGTTAGCTCCTGTCAAAGAACAATTGGCCATAGGTGTGTGGGTTCATTTCTGGGTCTTCAGTTCTATTCCACTGATCTAACTGCCTGTCTCTGTACCAATACCATAGAGTTTTTCAAATCACTATTGCTCTTTAATACAGCTGGAGGTTAGGAATGGTGATTCCCCCCAGAATTTCTTTTATTGTTGAGAATGATTTTTGATATCCTGGGTTGTCTTGGTACTCCAGATAAATTTGAGAATTGCTGTATCTCTGTGAAGAATTGAGTTGGTATTTTGATGGGGATTTCAATGAATCTTTAGATTGCTTTTGGTAAAATGGCCATTTTTACTATATTAATCCTGCCAATCCATGAGCATGGGAGGTCTTTCAATCTTTTGAGATCTTTTTCAATTTCTTTCTTCAGAGACTTGAAGTGCTTATCATACAGATCTTTCACTTGCTTGGTTAAAGCCACACAGAGGTATTTTATATTATTTGTGACTATTATGAAGGGTGTCATTTGTGGCACATGCTGGTAGGATTTGCTGAAGGAGACAGAGGCAGGAGGACCATGATTTCAAGGTCAGCCTGGGGAAATCTCCTGCTTTAAAGGCATCAAATCCTCTGGAACTGGAGCTACAGACAGATACAAGCTACTCTGTGAGTGCCAGAACCAACCCTGGTTCTTTTCGGGAGCAGTAAATATTGTTAACCATTAAGCCATATCACTAGCTCCAATGTGTATAATTTTTTTTTTCGGAGCTGGGGACCGAACCCAGGGCCTTGCGCTTCCTAGGCAAGCGCTCTACCACTGAACTAAATCCCCAACCATAATTTTAAATAAGACTGTAGAAAGACTCAGTGGCAGACCACTTGCAAATGATATTTGTGTCCTTGGCCTTTATCAAACATCACAAAACTAAGTCAGTTCCTTATTGTGAACCTATAGAGAGTCTGAGACACTAATGAACCTCGTCAGTGGGGATGTGTAATGGTATACTCATTTGGAAGAAAATTGCAGTCTCTTAAAAAATAAAAGCATTTTGATGATTTATTTATTTATTTATTTATTTATTTATTTATTATACATACACTGTAGTTATCTTCAGACACACCAGATGAGAGCATGAGATCTCATTACAGATGGTCCTGAGACACCATGTGATTGCTGGGAATTGAACTCAGGACCTCTGGAAGAGCAGTCAGTGCTCTTAACCGCTGAGCCATCTCTACAGCCACATCCCTAAATTAAACATTAACCTATGTGACCTGGAAAGTCCATTCCTCTGAGTCTACCTGAGTGAAATAAAATATGTGATCATATAAAGAGGAAGATGCCCAAGTTAAAGCAACGCACCACAGTATATCCTGCCTGTGAGTGAAATCAGCACAATTCATCCTATCCAAAATATGAAAAAACTCTGTGGCTATCAAATGTTGAAAGTGAATGATGAAAATACAGTATTCTGGACAGTGAACTATGACTCAGACTCTTTTTAAAAATTAGACAATATGTGATATTTTGAATGTGCGTATACCCAGAATGCCGCACTGGGTAAAACAAGCTGTATCCAAAATAGCATGTAATTTAGAACCTCTTTGTTGTACAATGTCAAATATAGGCAAGTAGAGAGAATGATGGGAAGTGTGTTTGTAATTCAGAACTGTAATCATAGGGAGACTGAGGCCAGCCTGTGCTTTGTATTGTGTCAATCTTCAAAAAGGAAACTGTGGGAAATTAGGCATAATGGCTATGGTGAATAAATTAAGACTACTAGCAGGTAAACGTTCTTTTAGGAGATAACAAAATGATCTCAAATTCTCTCACAATAATGATTATATAACTTTACCCTGAAAGCACTGAATTAGATGATTGCCATCAATACATAGCAAAAGTCCTCATACCCTCCTTCCCATGGCAGCTACATCAATTCAATACGGAAACAAATTCTCTGTGAGAAATACAGATTTGAGTGAAAAGGTACCCATGTGGCATAGTGTCATATAATTGAGAAGCCATACCTTCTCTCTAGAAAGAAGAAAAGTTTTACCTTTGCTTGTATTAAAATACTATCAAGAAATGAGCACAGACTGGGAACTTTTGATAATAACCTTTAAGGAACATATATAACTCAAATTATAAAGAAAACTCAAGGAACATATAAACATGATACTCAAAAAAAAAAAAAAAGACACAAGGCTCCAAAAGCAATCAAAATAAAGCAGAGTTGGTGACAATTACAGAAACACTGTATATATTACAGCATATTCAGAAGACTGCAAGAAGGGGCATAAAACTGGGAAAACAGTCAGTTAGATCAAGGAAACCCAACAGAACCAAATATGATGAATCAAATGACACTAATACCAATGCACATTAAACCTAACTGTCGAAATCAAATCAAAGAGAAGTTTGAAAGCTCCAAGAAAAAGTAACAGTTTGGGGACAAAGGAACTCTGTGAATCTATCTGTGGATTTCTTAGAAGAAATCTTCTGCTCTATAAGGAAGTGGCATCCTGCACTTAAAGTGCTGAAAGAGGTCAGGGGGCAGACCATTGCCATGAGTTCAAGGCCAGCCTGGGTTTCAGAGTGAGTAATAAGCCAGCCAGGGAGACGTAACAATATCCTGTTCCAAAGAAATATTCTGGAAGGAGAAAGCGCCCAGTGAAGAATAAATACTATATACAGCAAAACTGTCCTTCAACAGCAAAGGACAACTAAGGGCTGGGGATATGGTCAGTGGTGAAGAGCACTACATTCTCTTCCAGAGGACATATGTTCATCCCAGCACACAAAAACATTCAGGCAAACAAAACCCAAATAAAATATAGGACAGATAAAAACTTCCCAATATTAAAAAAGAAAACTCTCGGCGTTCATTGCCATGATACATGACAATCTCAGTTAGCAATAATAAATTAGTTCTTGAAGTTGGACCTAAACACAACACCATTCAAACAAATGAAATTCTTGGGTGACAATACAGAGACAAATGTAAGATGCTTTGATTCTGTAAGAATATTGTAAAAATTACTTGTAATCCTGTATGGAAATTTACAGACAAACTATAAAAATAAGTATAGTTATAAAATTAAGGGATTCACAATAAATACTGAAGTACATTGTAACATAAGACATGTAATTTTTTTACAAGAGGGCAGAAGTCATATAAATAGATTGTTGTAACAACTAAACTTTTTGTATGTGATCCATAACAAGCATGATAAAGGTATCTGTGAGTACATAAAAAGACACAGTAAAGGGTGAGGAAGGAAAAGAAAATAACCACAAATGTTTCCTATTTTATTTCTTTTGTAGAGTCTGTATTTAATTCAAAACACGCCTGAGCCCTCAGGACACAAGAACCGAGAGGAGGAGTCTGGGGCAGGATCCTTCTGAATCTGCGCCCAGAGCTGACCCTGTGCCACAGCTCTCTGTACCCAGATCTCTAGAGAAAGCTGGTCTCCAAGGAGGGCTGACACACCTGACAGCACATGTGAGACCACCACTTCTGCTCAGAGGGAGCCCTCAGGACACAGGAACAGAAATCAGTCAGGGACAATACCTTCAAGTTTTCATCTGTGCCCAAAGGTGACCACTGTGCCACAGCTCTCCGTACCCAAGTCCCACCAAGAGAGAGAGCTTGTCTCCCAGGAGTGTTAGCATACAGGCTCACAGGAGAGCCAAGACACTGTCAGAGACAGCAAGACCAGCTAACAGCAGAGATAATCAGATGGTTAGAGGCAAGTACAAGAACCTAAGCAATAGAAACCAAGGCCACTTGTCTTTATCAGAACCCAGTTCTTCCATCACAGCAAGTCCTGGACAGTCCAACACACCAGTAAAACAGGATTCTGATTTAAAAATCACATCTTGTGATGATGTTAGAGGACATTGAAAAGGACATAAATAACTCACTTAAAGAAATACAGGACAACACAGGTAAACAGGTAGAAGCCCTTAAAGAGGAAACAAAAAAAAATCCCTTACAGTATTACAGGAAAACACAACCAAACAGGTAAAGGAATTAAACAAAATCATCCAGGATCTAAAAACAGGACTAGCAACAATAAAGAGATAGAATAGTGAATCTCAAGGGCAGAAGATACCATAGAAAACATGGACATAACAGTCAAAGAAAATGCAAAACACAAAAAGCTCCTAACCCAAAATATCCAGGAAATCCAGGACACAATGAGAAGACAAAACCTAAGGATACTAGGTATAGAAGAGAGTGAAGATCCCCAAATTAAAGGGTGAGTAAATACCTTCAACAAAATTATAGAAGAAAACGTCCCTAACCTAAGGAAAGTGATGCCCATAAACATACAAGAAGCCTACAGAACTCCAAATAGATTGTACCAGAAAAGAAATTCCTCCCGTCATATAATAGTCAAAACACCAAATGCACAAAACAAAGAATATTAAAAGCAGTAAGGGAATAAAGGTCAAGTAACATAAAAAAGCAGACCTATCAGAATTACCCCAGACTTCCCAACAGAGACTATGAAGGCCAGGAGATCCTGGGCAGATGTCATACAGACCCAAAGTGAACACAAATGCCAGCCCAGACTACTATGTCCAGCAAAATTACCATAGATGGATTACCATAGATGAAGAAACCAAGATACTCCATGAAAAACCAAATTTACACAATAAATTTCTCACATATAGCTGTACAAAGGATAATAGATGGAAAATTCTGATACAAGGAGGACCACTCTACCCTAGAAAAAGCAAAAAATTAATCTTCTTTCAACAAACCCCAAAGAAGATAGCCACACAAACATAGTCCACCTCTAACAACAAAAATGATAGAAAACAACAACCATTGGCCCTTAATACAATTCAACACCAATGGACTCAATTCCCCAATAAAAAGACATAGACTAACAGACTGGATACATAATGTGGACCCAGCATTTTGCTGCATATGGGAAACACACCTTAGAAACAAAGACAGACACTACCTCAGAGTAAAAGACTGGAAATTTTTTATCCAAGTAAACGGTCCTAAGAAACAATCTTGAGTAGCCATTTTAATATAAAATAAAATAGATGGTCAACCAAAAGTTATCAAAAAAGATAAGGAAAGATACTTTATACTTGTCAAAGGAAAAATCCATGAAGATGAACTCTAAATTCTGATTATCTATGCTCCAAATGCAAGGGCACCTGCATTCATAAAAGAAACCTTACTAAAGCTCAAATCACACATTGTATCTCACACAATAACAGTAGGAGACTTCAGCACCCCAATCTCATCAATGAACCGATCATGGAAACAGAAACTAGACAGAGATATAGTGAAACAACCAGAAGTTGTGAGCCAAATGAATTTAACTGATATCCATAGAACATTTCATACTAAGACAAAAAAATATACCTTTGTCTCAGCACCTCATGGTAACTTCTCCAACATTGACCATATAATCGGTCACAAAACAGACTTCGACAGATACAAAAAGATTGAAATAATCCCTTGCACACTATCAGATCACCACAGATTAAGCCTGGTATTCAATAACAAAAAAAAAAGACAGAAAGCCCACATACACATGGAAGCTGAATTACTCAATGATAAATTGGTCAAGGAAGAAATAAAGAAGGAAATTGAAAAATTTATAGAATTTAATGAAAATGGAGGCACAACATACCCAAATTTATGTGACACAATGAAAGCAGTGCTAAGAGGAAATGTCATAGATCTGAGTGCCTCCAAAAAGAAACTGGGGAGAGAATACACTAGCAGCTTGACAGCACACTTAAAAGTTCTAGAACCAAAGGAAGGAAATACACCCAAGAGGAGCACATGACAGGAAATAATCAAGCTCAGGGCTGAAATCAACTAAGTAGAAACAAAAAAGACTATACAAAGAATCGATAAAACTAAGAGCTGGTTCTTTGAGAAGAACAACAAGATAGAAAAAGCCTTAGCCAGAATAACACAAGTACACAGATACAGTATTCAAATTAACAAAATCAGAAATGAAAAGGGAGACATAATAACAAAAACTGAGGAAATCCAAAAAGTCATAAGAGCCTACTACAACAGCCTATACTCAACAAAACTGGAAAAATCTAGATTAAATAAGAACAATTTTCTAGACAGATGCCAGCTACCAAAGTTAAATCAGGGTCAGATAAACCATCCAAACAGTCCAATAACCCCTAAAGAAATAGAAGCAGTCATTAAAAGTCTCCCAACCAAAAAAGCCAAGGACCAGATGGCTTTAGTGCAGAATTCTATCAGACCTTCACAGAAGACCTCATACCAATACTGTACAAATTATTTCACAAAGTAGAAACAGAAGGAGATCTACCCAACTCCTTCTATGAAGCCACAATTATACTTATACCTAAACCACACAAGACCCAACAAAGAAAGAGAACTTCAGACCAATTCCCCTTATGAATATGGTTGCAAAAATATTCAATAGAATTCTTTTTTTTTTTTTCCGGAGCTGGGGACCGAACCCAGGGCCTTGCGCTTCCTAGGCAAGCGCTCTAACCACTGAGCTAAATCCCCAACCCCATTCAATAGAATTCTTGCAAATTGAATCCAAGAAAACATCAAAATGATCATCCATCATGATCAAGTAGGCTTTATCCTAGGGATGCAGAGATGGTTCAATATACAGAAATCCATCAACATAATCCACTATATAAACAAACTCAAAGAAAAAAAAACATGATAATCTCGGTAGTTGCTGAGAAAGCATTTAACAAAATTCAACACCACTTCATGTTAAAAGTCTTAGAAAGAATAGGAATTCAAGGCCCATACGTAAACATAGTAAATGCCATATACAGCAAACCAGTAGCTAACATAAAACCAAATGGAAAAAACTTGAAACAATCCCATTAAAATCAGGGACTAGACAAGGCTGCCCACTCTCTCCTTACGTATTCAATATAGTACTTGAAGTCCTAGCCAGAGCAATTAGACAACAAAAGGAGGTCAAAGCAATACAAATTGAAAGGGAAGAAATCAAAATATCACTATTTGCAGATGATATGATAGTATACTTAAGTGACCCCAATAATTCCACCAGAGAACTCCTACAGCTGATAAATAACTTCAGCAAAGTGGCTGGAAATAAAATTAACTCAAACAAAGCAGTAGCCTTCCTCTACTCAAAGGACAATCTGGCTGAGAAAGTTATTAGGGAAATGACACCCTTCTCAATAGTCACAAATAATATAAAATACCCCAGTGTGAATCTAATCAAACAAGTGAAAGATCTGTAACCAAAGAACTTCAAATCTCTGAAGAAAGAAATTGAAAAGAAGATCTCAGAAGATGGAAAGATCTCCCATGCTCATGGATTGGCAGGATTAATATAGTAAAAATGGCTATTTTGCCAAAAGCAATTTACAGGTTCAATGCAATCCCCATCAAAATTCCAACTCAATTCTTCATAGAGTTAGAAAGAGCAATTTGAAAATTCACTTGCAATAACAAAAAAAAAAAACAAAACAAGGATAGCTAAAATTAACCTCCAGCTGTATTAAAGAGCAATAGTGATAAAACCTGCATGGTATTGGTACAGAGACATACAGGTAGACCAGTGGAATAGAATTGAAGACCCAGAAATGAACCTACACACCTATGGTCACTTGATCTTTGACAAAGGATCTAAAACCATCCAGTGGAAAAAAGATAGCATTTTCAACAAATCGTGCTGGTTCAACTGGAGGTCAGTATGTAGAAGAATGCAGATCAATCCATTCTTATCACCCTGTACAAAGCTTAAGTCCAAGTGTATCAAGGAACTCCACATTAAACCAGATACACTCAAACTAACAGAAGAAAAAGTGGGGAAGAGTCTTGAATACATGGGCACTGGGAAAAATTTCCTGAACAGAACACCAATGGCCTATGCTCTAAGGTAAAAAATTAACAAATGGGACATCATATAATTGCAAAGCTTCTGTAAGGCACAGGACACTGTCGTTAGGACAAAACAGCAATCATCAGATTGGGAAAAGATCTTCACCAATCCTACATTGGATAAAGGACTAATATCCATTATATATGAAGAACTCAAGAAGTTAGATTCCAGAGAGACAAATAACCCTATTTAAAAAGGGGGGAACAGAACTAAACAAAGAATTCTTAACTGAGGAATACAGCACCTAAAGAAATCATCAACATTCTTAGTCAACAATGAAATGCAAATCAAAACAACCCTGAGGTTGCACCTCCCATCAGTCAGAATAGCTAAGATCAAAATTTCAGGTGACAGCAGTTACTGGTGAGGATGTAGAGAAATAGAAACACTTCTCTGTTGTTGGTGGGATTGCAAGCTGGTACAATCACTCTGGAAATCAGTCTGATGGTTCCTCAGAAAACTGGACATTGAACTACCTAAGGACCCAGCTATACCTCTCTTGGGCATATACCCAAAAGATGCCCCAACATATAACAAAGACACATGCTCCACTATGTTCATAGCAGCGTTATTTATAATAGCCAGAAGCTGGAAAGAACCCAGATGCCCTTCAACAGAGGAATGGATACAGAAAATGTGGTACATCTACACAATGGAATATTACTCAGCTATCAAAAACAATGACTTCATGAAACTCATAGGCAAATGGATGGAACTAGAAAATATCATCCTGAGTGAGGTAACCCAAACACAAAAGAACACAAATGGTATGAACTCACTGATAAATGGATATTAGCCCCAAAACTCAGAATACCCAAGATGCGATTCACAGACCACATGAAGCTCAAAAAGAAGTAAGACCAAAGTGTGGATGCTTCAGTCCTTCTTAGAGTGGGAAACAAAAATACTCACAGGAGGAAATATGGAGAAAGCATGGAGCAGAGACTGAAAGAAAGGCCATCTAGAGACTGCCCCACATGGGGATCTGTCCCATATATATCCACCAAGCCCTAACAATATCATGGATGCCAAGAGGTGCATGCTGACAGGAGCCTGGTATAGCTGTCTCCTGAGAGGCTCTGCGAGAGCCTGACAGATAGAGAGGCGGATGCTCACAGCCAACCATTGAACCGATAATGGGGTCCTTAATGGAGGAATTAGAGAAATGACTGAAGGAGCTGAAGGGGTTTGCAAACCATAAGAAAAACAAGAATATCAACCAAACAGACCCCCAGCGTTCCCAAGCACTAAACCACCATCCCAACCATACACAACGATAGAACTATGCCATATGTAGCAGAGTATGGCCTTGTCGGGCATCAATGGGAGGAAAGGGCCTTGGTCCTGTCATGGCTCGATCAATGCCCCAATGTAGGGGAATGTCAGGGTAGCGAGGTGGGAGGGAGTAGTGGGTGGTTGGAGAATACCCTCATGGAAGCAGGGAGAGGTAGTGGATCTCTGTATGGGAAAGGGAATAGCATTTGAAATGTAAATTAAAAATATCCAATAAAAGAAAAAATCAAAACATGCACACCAACATATATGTATATTTTCATGAATGCATACATAGGTGATATGAAAGCACAAAGGAACCTATTTGGGATTTAAGAGGGGACCAGTAGGAGAAAGAGGAAGAGCGAAGGAGAATAATAGGCAGTGAACATGAGCAAATGCAATGATGCATATGTATGCTAATATCACAGTGCATACACTTACTTGTACACTAAAAGTTATATTAAAAGAAACTATCTATAGAAGAATAATAAAGAGAAAGGATTTAAATAGTTTATCAAAGTTCATAAAGTACCACCCTTAGCTGAGAGGCTGTTAGCAATTGATGGCTACTGAAGGCCAGTCGGTTCTTTTCAGGGATGGGGCCCATGCTCCAGGAGATGACTCTATACTCATCAGCATAGAGGGAGAACCAAATGAATACAGTGGTTTTTTTAAAGAGTATTATGAATTTGGGGAAGGAAAGTTGTGGGTGGATATAGAAAAGCATTTTGACCGATCTATGACCTTTTTTATAGATACTTTCTTCAAATCAGGAATGGAAGGAAAACTTCTCAGCCTAAAAAAGGGCTATCTCAGTTACTTTTCTATTCCTGTGATAAAACACCATGACCTAGGCAATTGATAAAAGAAAGAGTTTAACTGGGCTCTATGATGGTGGAGAGGAGCTTTGACAGCAACTGACTACAACAACAGCTCTGAACACACCTCTTCATCCCCAGGAAGGAAGCAGAGAAAGATAGGAATGACTTGGGATTTTTGAAATCCCAAAGCTCACTCCCAGTAACACACCCACCTCCAATAAGGCCACATCTCTTAATCTTTCTAACAGTTCTTCCAACTGGGGGCCAAGTATTAAGACACATTCATGATAGATCATCTCAGTCAAACCACTACAGAGGCATCTAAGAAAAGTTCCTGGCCAATATAATAATAAATGGCAGATGACAGATTTTGACCAAGAATAAAACCAAGATGGTAATGGAGAGATTGCTCAGTGATTAAGAGCTCCTTGCTCAAGTGTTTGTACAGAGAACCATCATTAAACATCTCTATCAGGCAGTTTATAATCGTTACCTATACACCCTCTTCTGTCTTCCATGGGCACTCCCATACATGTTACAGATATTTACACAGACACATAAATCAAAACAAGATAAGTCTCTTTTTAAAATGATAAGACCAGGTTGTTCCCCTTAACATGAATCAATTGTGAAAGCAACTCCATCGTCAGGAAGCAGAAAGACATGAATTCAACTCTCTTCAGCTTGCTTTCTCCTCTTTATTTATCCCAGGACCCCAGCCTAGGCAATGGTGCTCCCCATGTTCAAGATAGACTTCACACCTTTTAAACCTGTCTAAAAATGTTCTGACACACATGTCCAAAGGTTTGTCTCCTAGGTGACTATAAATGCAGTCAGGATGACAATGAAGTGTAACCATCACATCTATAATCAGTTGAAAGAGGAAGAGAAAACTCAAGCTTGCTTTTAAAATGATTATATATTTGTTTGTTTCACCTCATGTGGGTACCAACTTAATGTCCTCCACTGCAGCATTCATCCTCCTCTCTGTGTCTTCTTTGGAAGATTTTATCTAAGGGAACTTATCCAGGGGATTGTCCAGATGCATGATTATATTATGATTCATTGGCTGAGACAAATAATTTAGCCAATGTTGGAAGAAACATGATTTGGAAATTGGTAACAAAGAAATTTGAGAAAAAATCTATTGCCAAGAGATAAAGATGTTTTGTGTGTCCTGTGGCTTAGTACATAGTGATGTCATCACTAGGATATTTTTTAATAGTTCCTGATAAGATGAATCTTGATGGATCAAGCAGTAAACCTCTCTCTCAGACACCATACAGATTGCGTTTATGTACCAAGTAGTCTGCATTGACGGGATGGAGGTTGAGATGATCTTTCTCTGATACTTCAGCAGGATATCTGAGACTGAGTTCTTGTAAAGAAAGGACATGTATTCAGCTCATAATTCTTGTGGCTAAAAATCTGGAAGTGGAAACATGCATCTGCTTAGATTTCCAGTGAGAACCTGATATTGCCCATGCAGGATGGAAAAATCAGGAGAACAAATAGGTGTGTCAAAGGAGGGGATACAAAAGAGGAGATGCAGGGGACCAAATGTTCTGAGAATCCATACCCATGAAAACTTGTCCAGCCTTAAAAAAGACAGATGGATTCTTAAGATCCCATCTCAGCACTCATGTTGACAACCAGGTTTCAACACAAGTTTTGGCTGGGAGAAAACATATCAACCCCTAGTAGAGGTCTATACAACATGTAATTTCACTCCTCAATATTGACTTTGTCATAGTAACCACTGAGTGTCTGATCTTCAGCAGCAGACAGCAACACTGACTTCCAATATTACACCATTCCCCAAGATGATCAGTCAATTACCTGATGGCAGATGGTCACATAAGATCACTTCCATTGTAGAAAGGGAAGCCTTTTACTCTCACCAGCACAGGCATTCTATTTGCTATATACCTTCCCAATCCATTATCTTTGGACTTAGAGTTTAACTCACCCACCATACAATATTTCCCATTGCATTGGTTCTGAGCAATGCTCCTGACCCTTTCATAGCAAAGGCAACCAAGTGGTCCCATAGTCATAGAATTTAATGGTCTCATTATGTCCCCCACTGTCCTGAAGTATCCAGCTTTGCTTAGTAGGTGACCATACCTTGCTTGGGTGGGACAATTTTTTCTACAAGACTAAAAATGTTCTGACTTACTGGAATCTGATACGCAACCAAGTTATTTCCATTTGCTATCAAAGGATGGGAATTGGTGTTAACACCAGTTGATATTACCCTTAAAACCTATGTCTTAGTGTTTTTATTGCTATGGTAAAACACCATGACCAAAAAAACAAGTTGTGGGAAAAAAGGATTATTTGAATTATGCTTCCACAGTACTGTTCATCACTGAAGGAAGTTAGGACAAGAACTCAAACAGGGCAGGAACTTGAAGGCCATGGAGAGATGATGCTTACTTGCTTGCTTCTCATGGCTTAATCAGCCTGATTTCCTATATAACCCAGGACTACCATCCCAGGAATGGAGCCACTTCAATGGCCTGGGCCCTCTCCCATCAATCACTAATTAAGAAAATGCCTTACAGTTGGATATTATGGAGACACTCTCTCGATTAAGTTTCCATTCTCTTCAGATAACTCATTTGTGTGTCAAGTTGACATAAGAGTGGCCAGCTCAACCTACTAGTTAAATTCTTCCATTGTTCCATAGCTTTTCTTCTTTTCTGGCTTAGAGGTCTTGGCTCAGTAGGTACCATTTAATGGAAAGCTTGGGAAGTTAAATTTGTTTTGTTGGAGATATGAGATAGATCAGATGATCAACATATTTGCTATACAAACCTAATGACCTGAGCTTTGAACTTATATTTAAAAACAAAATAAAAAAGCTGGATGCAGTGGTGCACATTTCTAAATCTAGGACTCCTGTAGTAGACAGGATAGAAGAATCAGGAAGCTTGAGAGCCAGCCAGCCCGATACGTGCACTGCAGCAGACATGAGAAAGCGCCCAATTCAGCCAGGTGAAAAGACAGAAGCCCCATGTAAAAAGTGTTCTCTAAAAGACAGGTATGGGGCCTCACATCTGTCATCCCAGCATTTGAGAGGCAGAGGTTTGTAGCTTTATGAGTTTAAGGTGGCCAGCTTGGACTTCATAGTTAGTTCCAGGCCAGCCATAGCTGATTCAAATAGAAAACAAAACAAAACAATACAAAACAAACATGTGGCTGGCTCTGGTGGCACACAACATTGATCAAAGCACTCAGGAGGCAGAGGCAGGTAGATCACTCTGAGTTCAAGACCATCTTGGTCTCCATATCAATTTTCAGGCTAGCCTGGGCTTTGTAGTAACACCCTGTTTCATACAAACAGACAAAAAAAAATCAAAGTAACAACAACAAAAGTTGTTCTATGACCTCCTTCAGAATACTGTGGCATTTTCACTAACACACACACACACACACACACACACACACAAACCACACATACCACATACCACACAGACACACACACACACCACACATGCCACACATAAACACACACACCACACTACACACACACATACACACAAACACCACATACTACACACACACATACACACACACCACACACACA